>NC_069500.1:436743333-436918333 GCF_027579735.1 Bombina bombina
TAAAACAAGCCGAAGCACAGTAGAAAGATCTATGTATGGAGTACATAGACAACCCAACCCAACAGAAGCGGCTAAGGGGACCGGTCCTCGTGACACCTGTGGTAGGCTTGGAAAAAAATGGTCCGGAAGATCTTTCTACTAACTACTGTATGGACTGATACACACAGAACTGGTGAAATGTTCTAACAGTCACCAGCTCATTGATCTTCAACAAAGTGGAAATGGATTTTAACCAAAACATTGGCCTGTCCAGAGCTAAAAGAATAACCGTTTGTTGTTCCTCTGGATTATTACAAAAAGTAACTGTATATTTGTGACCACCAGTTTTCCTTTGATACCATATTTTTTTTCTCCACATTTCTGACAATTATCCAGAAATACTAGAAGAGTTAAGAAAACACACCCCTGGATGAACTGACGGTAGCTCAGATAAAAAACAATCAGAGCTCTGATATTCTGGAATGTGAATGACATCACTGAGAATAATCTATTCTCACATAGAATGCAAACAGCTTATCCTTCTGATGATAAATGTAATTATGGTTGTCATGGCCTATGGCTCTTTATCTTCAGTCAATATCTATGGTTCTATAGTTTATACTTTAAGGAAATATCGGGCAGACTTGCTGGGCCTATGGCTTTCATCTGCTATCAATTTCTATGTTGTCAGACCAAGCATTACACAAGCAGAAGGGAATAGACAACCATGTCCTTAGAGTCAAAAAAAGGCTATGAAAAATATATACTGAGAGAGTCCATCTGTCTTGGGCACTGAAATGACTCCAAATTTATAGGCTGCTATTTATTCATAAGTTATTTCATGTACGTTTTTTAGTCCATCCATGGAGTATGAACTAGACCAAAAATAAAATAAAAATAGAAGATAGAAAGGAATTCTCAAAAGACATATTAAATAATTTACAGATCAACTGATGTAGGAACTTTCAACTGGAATTGTCTTAAAAGATGGCATAAATACATTTCTTCTACAATGGCAGCCATTAAATCTAGGGCACTTAACTGATTGATGGAACCAGAGAGCTTTTGGAAGATCTGCAAATAAAGACTGAACAACCTGAATTACCAAGAAATATACTTTGTAAAGCTTTAAAGGATAATTATACAAAAAAAAACAAAAAAAAACGTGAGGCCCCCGAAACCTGACCTATTCCATAGGGACATTTGAAAAGAATCCCAGAGAAGTGACTATAACAAGAGGAAAAGCCACAAACTCCCCCTGTAAAATGGAGGAACCTGAAATCTGCACAAGTGAAAAAACATAATTTATGCTTACCTGATAAATTCCTTTCTTCTGTTGTGTGATCAGTCCACGGGTCATCATTACTTCTGGGATATAACTCCTCCCCAACAGGAAATGCAAGAGGATTCACCCAGCAGAGCTGCATATAGCTCCTCCCCTCCACGTCAGTCCCAGTCATTCGACCAAGAATCAACGAGAAAGGAGTAACCAAGGGTGAAGTGGTGACTGGAGTATAATTTAAAAGATATTTACCTGCCTTAAAACAGGGCGGGCCGTGGACTGATCACACAACAGAAGAAAGGAATTTATCAGGTAAGCATAAATTATGTTTTCTTCTGTTATGTGTGATCAGTCCACGGGTCATCATTACTTCTGGGATACCAATACCAAAGCAAAAGTACACGGATGACGGGAGGGATAGGCAGGCTCATTATATAGAAGGAACCACTGCCTGAAGAACCTTTCTCCCAAAAATAGCCTCCGAAGAAGCAAAAGTGTCAAATTTGTAAAATTTGGAAAAAGTATGAAGCGAAGACCAAGTTGCAGCCTTGCAAATCTGTTCAACAGAGGCCTCATTCTTAAAGGCCCAAGTGGAAGCCACAGCTCTAGTGGAGTGAGCTGTAATTCTTTCAGGAGGCTGCTGACCAGCAGTCTCATAGGCTAAACGTATTATGCTACGAAGCCAAAAAGAGAGAGAGGTAGCAGAAGCTTTTTGACCTCTCCTCTGTCCAGAATAAACGACAAACAGGGAAGAAGTTTGGCGAAAATCTTTAGTTGCCTGCAAGTAGAACTTGAGGGCACGAACTACATCCAGATTGTGTAGAAGACGTTCCTTCTTTGAAGAAGGATTTGGACACAAGGATGGAACAACAATCTCTTGATTGATATTCCTGTTAGTGACCACCTTAGGTAAGAACCCAGGTTTAGTACGCAGAACTACCTTGTCTGAGTGAAAAATCAGATAAGGAGAATCACAATGTAAGGCTGATAACTCAGAGACTCTTCGAGCCGAGGAAATAGCCATTAAAAACAGAACTTTCCAAGATAACAATTTTATATCAATGGAATGAAGGGGTTCAAATGGAACACCCTGTAAAACGTTAAGAACTAAGTTTAAACTCCATGGCGGAGCAACAGCTTTAAACACAGGCTTGATCCTAGCTAAAGCCTGACAAAAAGCCTGGACGTCTGGATTTTCTGACAGACGCCTGTGTAACAAGATGGACAGAGCTGAAATCTGTCCCTTTAATGAACTAGCTGATAAACCCTTTTCTAACCCTTCTTGTAGAAAAGACAATATCCTAGAGATCCTAACCTTACTCCAGGAGTAATGTTTGGATTCGCACCAGTATAGGTATTTACGCCATATTTTATGGTAAATCTTTCTGGTAACAGGCTTCCTAGCCTGTATCAGGGTATCAATAACCGACTCAGAAAAACCACGTTTTGATAAAATCAAACGTTCAATTTCCAAGCAGTCAGCTTCAGAGAAGTTAGATTTTGATGTTTGAATGGACCCTGTATCAGAAGGTCCTGTCTTAGAGGTAGAGACCAAGGCGGACAGGATGACATGTCCACTAGATCTGCATACCAAGTCCTGCGTGGCCATGCAGGCGCTATTAGAATCACTGATGCTCTCTCCTGTTTGATTTTGGCAATCAATCGAGGAAGCAGCGGAAAGGGTGGAAACACATAAGCCATCCCGAAGTTCCAAGGTGCTGTCAAAGCATCTATCAGAACCGCTCCCGGATCCCTGGATCTGGACCCGTAGCGAGGAAGTTTGGCGTTCTGGCGAGACGCCATGAGATCTATCTCTGGTTTGCCCCAACGTCGAAGTATTTGGGCAAAGACCTCCGGATGAAGTTCCCACTCCCCCGGATGAAAAGTCTGGCGACTCAAGAAATCCGCCTCCCAGTTCTCCACTCCCGGGATGTGGATTGCTGACAGGTGGCAAGAGTGAGACTCTGCCCAGCGAATTATCTTTGATACTTCCACCATTGCTAGGGAGCTTCTTGTCCCTCCCTGATGGTTGATGTAAGCTACAGTCGTGATGTTGTCCGACTGAAACCTGATGAACCCCCGAGTTGTTAATTGGGGCCAAGCTAGAAGGGCATTGAGAACTGCTCTCAATTCCAGAATGTTTATTGGAAGGAGACTCTCCTCCTGATTCCATAGTCCCTGAGCCTTCAGAGAATTCCAGACAGCGCCCCAACCTAGTAGGCTGGCGTCTGTTGTTACAATTGTCCAGTCTGGCCTGCTGAATGGCATCCCCCTGGACAGGTGTGGCCGATGAAGCCACCATAGAAGAGAATTTCTGGTCTCTTGATTCAGATTCAGAGTAGGGGACAAATCTGAGTAATCCCCATTCCACTGACTTAGCATGCATAATTGCAGAGGTCTGAGGTGTAGGCGTGCAAAAGGTACTATGTCCATTGCCGCTACCATTAAGCCGATCACCTCCATGCATTGAGCTACTGACGGGTGTTGAATGGAATGAAGGACACGGCATGCATTTTGAAGCTTTGTTAACCTGTCCTCTGTCAGGTAAATCTTCATTTCTACAGAATCTATAAGAGTCCCCAAGAATGGAACTCTTGTGAGAGGAAAAAGAGAACTCTTCTTTTCGTTCACTTTCCATCCATGCGACCTTAGAAATGCCAGAACTAACTCTGTATGAGACTTGGCAGTTTGAAAGCTTGAAGCTTGTATTAGAATGTCGTCTAGGTATGGAGCTACCGAAATCCCTCGCGGTCTTAGTACCGCCAGAAGGGCACCCAGAACCTTTGTGAAGATTCTTGGAGCCGTAGCCAATCCGAATGGAAGAGCTACAAACTGGTAGTGCCTGTCTAAGAAGGCAAACCTTAGATACCGGTGATGATCTTTGTGGATCGGTATGTGAAGGTAAGCATCCTTTAAATCCACTGTGGTCATGTACTGACCCTCTTGGATCATGGGTAAGATTGTCCGAATAGTTTCCATTTTGAACGATGGAACTCTTAGGAATTTGTTTAGAATCTTTAAATCTAAGATTGGCCTGAAAGTTCCCTCTTTTTTGGGAACCACAAACAGGTTTGAGTAGAACCCTTGTCCTTGTTCCGACCGCGGAACCGGATGGATCACTCCCATTATTAACAGATCTTGTACGCAGCGTAGAAACGCTTCTTTCTTTATCTGGTTTGTTGACAACCTTGACAGATGAAATCTCCCTCTTGGGGGAGATATTTTGAAGTCTAGAAGGTATCCCTGAGATATGATCTCTAGTGCCCAGGGATCCTGAACGTCTCTTGCCCAGGCCTGGGCGAAGAGAGAGAGTCTGCCCCCCACTAGATCCGGTCCCGGATCGGGGGCTCTCGGTTCATGCTGTCTTTGGGGCAGCAGCAGGTTTCCTGGCCTGCTTGCTCTTGTTCCAGGACTGGTTAGGCTTCCAGCCTTGCCTGTAACGAGCAACAGCTCCTTCCTGTTTTGGTGCAGTGGAGGTTGATGCTGCTCCTGTTTTGAAGTTCCGAAAGGGACGAAAATTAGACTGTCTAGCCTTAGCTTTGGCCTTGTCTTGAGGTAGGGCGTGGCCCTTACCTCCTGTAATGTCAGCGATAATCTCTTTCAAACCGGGCCCAAATAAAGACTGCCCCTTGAAAGGTATATTAAGTAATTTGGACTTAGAAGTAACATCCGCTGACCAGGATTTTAGCCACAGCGCCCTACGTGCCTGTATGGCGAATCCTGAGTTCTTAGCCGTAAGTTTGGTTAAATGTACTACGGCCTCCGAAATGAAGGAATTAGCTAGTTTAAGGACTCTAAGCCTGTCCGTAATGTCGTCTAGCGTAGATGAACTAAGGTTCTCTTCAAGCGACTCAATCCAAAATGCTGCCGCAGCCGTAATCGGCGCGATACATGCAAGGGGTTGTAATATAAAACCTTGTTGAACAAACATTTTCTTAAGGTAACCCTCTAATTTTTTATCCATTGGATCTGAGAAAGCACAGCTATCCTCCACCGGGATAGTGGTACGCTTAGCTAAAGTAGAAACTGCTCCCTCCACCTTGGGGACCGTTTGCCATAAGTCCCGAGTGGTGGCGTCTATTGGAAACATCTTTCTAAATATTGGAGGGGGTGAGAACGGCACACCGGGTCTATCCCACTCCTTAGTAACAATTTCAGTTAGTCTCTTAGGTATAGGAAAAACGTCAGTACTCGCCGGTACCGCAAAGTATTTATCCAACCTACACAGTTTCTCTGGTATTGCAACGGTGTTACAATCGTTGAGAGCTGCTAAGACCTCCCCTAGTAATACACGGAGGTTCTCCAATTTAAATTTAAAATTTGAAATATCTGAGTCCAATCTGTTTGGATCAGAACCGTCACCCACAGAATGAAGCTCTCCGTCCTCATGCTCTGCGAGCTGTGACGCAGTATCAGACATGGCCCTAGCATTGTCAGCGCACTCTGTTCTCACCCCAGAGTGATCACGCTTGCCTCTTAGTTCTGGTAATTTAGACAAAACTTCAGTCATAACAGTAGCCATATCTTGTAATGTTATCTGTAATGGCCGCCCAGATGTACTAGGTGCCAAAATATCACGCACCTCCCGGGCGGGAGATGCAGGTACTGCCGCGTGAGGCGAGTTAGTCGGCATAACTCTCCCCTCGCTGTTTGGTGAAATTTGTTCACATTGTACAGATTGACTTTTATTTAAAGTAGCATCAATACAGTTAGTACATAAATTTCTATTGGGCTCCACCTTGGCATTGGAACAAATGACACAGATATCTTCCTCTGAGTCAGACATGTTTAACACACTAGCAAAAAACTTACAACTTGGTTATAATCTTTTTTAGCAAAAAACGTACTGTGCCTCAAAGAGGTACTAACGATTAAATGACAGTTGAAATAATGAACTGAAAAACAGTTATAGCATCAAACTTTAAAACAACAAAACTTTTAGCAAAGGTTTGTTCCCATTAGTAAAATAACAATAATTAAATTTGACATAAAAAATACAAAGCAACGTTTTTATTCACAGTCACTATAAGAATTCTCACAGCTCTGCTGAGAGAATTTACCTCCCTTCAAAGAAGTTTGAAGACCCCTGAGATCTATCAGAGATGAACCGGATCATGCAGGAAATATAAAAGTAACTGACTGGTATTTTTTGATGCGTAGCAAAGAGCGCCAAAAACGGCCCCTCCCTCTCCCACACAGCAGTGAAGAGAAACGAAACTGTCACAATTAAAGCAAAAAAACTGCCAAGTGGAAAATAATGCCCAAATATTTATTCACACAGTACCTCAGCAATGTAAACGATTCTACATTCCAGCAAAAACGTTTAACATGATAAATAGTTATTAAAAAGGATTAGTGACCTTTAACAGAGTAGTTCCGGTGAAATACCATCCCCAGAATACTAAAGTGTATACATACATGTCATTTTAACGGTATGGCAGGATTTTCTCATCAATTCCATTCAGAAAATAAAAACTGCTACATACCTCAATGCAGATTCATCTGCCCGCTGTCCCCTGATCTGAAGCCTTTACCTCCCTCAGATGGCCGAGAACAGCAATATGATCTTAACTACTCCGGTTAAAATCATAGTAAAAAACTCTGACAGATTCTTCCTCAAACTCTGCCAGAGAAGTAATAACACGCTCCGGTGCTATTTTAAAATAACAAACTTTTGATTGAAGTCATAAAAACTAAGTATAATCACCATAGTCCTCTCACACATCCTATCTAGTCGTTGGGTGCAAGAGAATGACTGGGACTGACGTGGAGGGGAGGAGCTATATGCAGCTCTGCTGGGTGAATCCTCTTGCATTTCCTGTTGGGGAGGAGTTATATCCCAGAAGTAATGATGACCCGTGGACTGATCACACATAACAGAAGAAAATATGCATCTTTTAGACCTCTAATGGTCATGAATTTACCTGTTTGTAAAAAGTTAACATTGAAAGATTTACACATCTGTTCATCACTCAAGTATTGGTGTAGTTTTGGAATTGCTCATTATTGTGTATCATTATGTAATCTCATTATGTGCTGTTACCGTTAGCTGATGCATTAAAAAAACTCACCCAGCTTATAAACAGAAATACAATATTATTAGCTGTATCAATTGATCTGTGTCTATTTAAACTTGATACTTTCCCACATGATTACGTTTCTAAACCTAAGAAACAAAGAAATATGGCAGATGGGCCTACTTATAGCAAAATCTATCTGAATTATTAGGCAAGCTTTATGTGTGTTACAAGTATTCTTGAGTCCCCTTATATTTATTCTTAGCATCTTTAATGGAAATATATTCTTTAAATCAACTACCATTTATGTAAATATATTCTCTTGAACCTACTACCCCTCCAGCTATTTCTTCTCTGTCTATTGAGAAAAGTTCTCTTATATGTGAAATAATTCAGAAAAGAATTTAGCTAAGTCTTGATTGTATATGTAAAATGTAAGAACTGGTTCTCAGCTATGCTGATCTTTACCTCTCTCAGCCATTCCCCCACTGCCTAATGACCGGAAAGCCTACCCTGTATGTTACCTTACTGAAAAGCCCTTCCCACTAGCATGAAGGCAGCTTCATGCTGTGCTTTATAAAAGAAGGAAACCAAGTCTCACGGGGTTTTTACGCAAATAAAACATCTTATACATAATACTGAAATCTCTATTAATACTTTCCAGCTGTTCCTATAGGGTAATGGTCTTCTAAGCTCTCAGTTTTAGCATTTTTATCCCCAGAGTACATACAGTAACAATGAAATAGAGAAAGCATATGGAATACAAAACCAAACATGCTCAGTGACAAAAAAATAAATGCATGCAACTGATGCAGCAACATGATAAAGCAGTTTAGAATAGCTTTCTGCCAAGAAAGAACAAAAAAAGTGTTTGTGGACGTGAGCACAGCAGAATTACAAAACAGATGAATGAATGTTGATTGGTGAATTAGAATGGTCCAAGATCAAAAGAAGTGATGAAGTACATTTGCACAGGGACAACATCTCACCTCTAAGGCAGGAGGGGTGTATGACTAAAGTTGTCGGTACAGGATCTGAGAAAGGCCATTAGATCAGAAACCAAAGGAGCCAGATAGTAAAAAGCCCTGAGGAAGCAAACTAGAGCCCGGAGACAAAATACATGTGAACACCTAGTGCTTGAGAAAACAGCGCTGCAGAAATGTGCGTTTCAAATGTAGCAGATTACAGCTATCGTATCACAAGCTTGAGCAATGGGTTAACAATGGAAGCCACATTTCTAGCATCTGTCTAAATATCAGTGATAAGCTGCATATGCTCACCTTCCTGTGATTTTATTATATTACAGCACAAGATCTTTGAAGTTCATACTTGTACCCTATAAAGTTTTTTTTCTTTAAGGGAGATTCTAAAACACCTGTTGCAAAAACAGCTGCAATTCATTAGAACCTCATTTTTGTGCTACTTACACTGGAACTGTGTTTAATCACCGTAAAAGATTGCACTTGTTGGTCCTGCACTAGAAAACAGGCAATGAACCATTGGCAGCTGCAGGTGTATAACCCTGTTAATTACTGACAGTGCCCAGCTCGGTAGCTGCAGTACTTGTGGCTCTTGAGGGGGACTTAATCTATGTGCTTAAGCCCTTTAAGGGGGGGGGGGGGGGGGTTTAAACACACAGGGTGCCAGTGTAAGTAATGCAAAAATGACATGCTCTAATAAATGGAGTAATTTTCACACTAAAATGTCCCTTTAAAGGGACACTGTACTCAAAAATATTGTATTCTATCTAGATAAGTATTTGCAATATTTAATTGTGTTTGAGAAAAATAAATTATTCTGTGCTGAACCAACTTGTTATCTGTAAGAGTTGTCCCTGTATAAGCCAGTGATCAACAGATGCATGGGTATCTCATGCTTTTAAATAAGATATTTCTAATTATCTATATTATAATAGCAGCTATTAAAAAAAAATGCATGACAAAATTTGAGTACAATGTTCCAGTAATTTGGAGGATTACTCGTCAAATTAAAGTTCTTCTCAATTCATTAGTTACTTATACACAGAAGACATTCCTCATTCACAATTTTACATTTTTCTAGCTTTGAATGAGCGAAGCTTTCCTTTTTGCAATGACAATTTTACAGTTTCTAGAACAATATGGATAATGAGAATTAAGCATTGTAACAGTATATGTAGAGAAGACCCTGCCTATAACACAACTGAATTAAACAGACACACATGCTCTCACTAGAAGCCGCACACAGATTGGCTGTGATTTTCATTGCCCTAAACTAATTAAACATTTTTAAAATAATGTAAAACCTAATTTATTTCTTTCATGATTTAGATAGAACATAACATTTTAAACAACTTTCTAATTAACTTCTATTATCATATTTTCTTTGTTTTCTTGTTATCCTTATTTGAAAAGCAGAAATGTAAGCTTAAGAGTGTGCACGTGTCTGCAGCACTATATAGCAGCAGTTTTGCAACAATGTTATACATTAGCAGGAGCACTAGATGGCAGTACTATTTCCTGTCATGTAGTGCACGCTACCTACCTAGGTATCTCTTTAACAAAGAATAACATGAAAATGAAACATTTTTGATAATAGAAGTAAATTGGAAACTTTTTAAAAATTGTATTCTCTATCTGAATAATGATGAAATAATTTTTTAGGGTTTAATGTCCCTTTAAGAGTGGCCTTAGAACTCATTTAAATTATGTCTATGGATTTTTTCTTTCTCAAAACTTTCTCAATATTTAAAGGGACAGTAAACCTAAAAAATAATGTTATATAATTCTGCACTATGTGCAGAATTATATAACATTATTTTTTAGGTTTACTGTCCCTTTAAACACCAAAGCTATTACTAGTTTAAAAGCACTGTATTCAGTAATTTCTTCGCACTACAAGAGTGTTATACTAATAGCAATATGTCATCAACTTTTCTCTTTATTGAAGAGTTATTAAAATGTTAATTTTGCAACTCCTCAATTATCACTGGCAAACTCCAACTCTTGGTAAACCAAAAAGTGCAGAGATCAGACGAGGTGACTTAAAAAGTTAGTTTTTACATCCAGTAAATCTTTAATAAAGTGAACTGTTATAAAATATAGTTTAAGGACTGCACCAGGAATGGCTGCTTAAAGTATCATAACCTTATGATTTTCTTCATAATAAACCATCAATGAATCTTTAGAGATTCTGTTTTACTCTATCTCCATATTTCTGTTTTATACTGGAAACAGTTTGGATCCGACTTGCATTTTTTATGCATCATTCAGTGAACCGGCCATCAGAAAGTGACCACTTCCTGTTTCTATAAACATGAATACAACATAGACTTATAATATACTAAAGGATACAGATACATAAAATGTGACGCAGTTGTAAGTGACCGTAAAGTGTAAGAATGTGAACAGCTTCTTGCTTACCTGCCATGCCTCCAACTGCTGGGACAAATTTAGTTTTTGCTGAATAGCATCTACCAGCTGAGTGTTCAGAGACATTAGATCTATCCTACATTTCGCCAGCTCCTGTTCCACAGCATTTTTCCTGTTAACAGACATCACGATTAGTCAGAAAAAACTTAGAAATTATTTCTCTTCCTTTGAACAGTGAAATAAGACATTTCTAAAACCTTCTTGCTGCCTCAAACATTTTATCAATAAATGTGGCATTAACTCTATCAACTAACAGTAACTCCTTGTTATATGCTGTGCATTAGCCGCATGTCCCTGAGAACCCCAGCTGTTATTAAATATTGTGCTCTTTAAAAAGGGACATAAGACCCAAAATATTTCTTTCATGATTCAAATAGAGCATACAATTTTAAATAACGTTCTAAATTACTGCTTTTATCAATTTGCTTCATTTTCTTGTTATCCTTTGTTGAGAAACAGATATGTGAGTTCCGGAGTGTGTATGTGTAGCTGCACTATATGGCAGCAGTTTTGCAACAATGTTGTACATTACCAAGAGCACTAGATTACAGCACTATTTCCTGTCATGTAGTGCTCCAGACATATGCTACCTTACTTAGGTATCTCTTCAATAAAGAATATTAGAACGAAGCAAATTGGAATTTTGTTTTAAAAATTGCATGTTACTTATATAAGTGCCATTGCATATTTACAGGGGGAGATTTTGTTGCTTTTCCAATTCATCTGGGGCCAGTATCACCACCTGAAGGTGGATGTGGTATGTGACCGTCAATACATTTCAAACCATTAAAAATATTACTTTTCTAAAGCCTCATCACGGTCCTTGATGGCCTTGATCAACTGCTCCTTTGTTTCATCGTTTTGGTTCAGTGCCAGAAGACGGTCTCTCTCTTCTTTAAGTGCCGTCATTTCAACGCTTAATAATGTAACCTGGTAAAAGGAAAAATCTGGCATTATTAGTCATAGATCAGAAAAAAACTAAATTTCATTATCACAAATTATTTGTCATCATCACTGAATCCTTTTAAAGCCTGACTAAGGAAAGCCAATGAAGTGGTTATTGATAAATCTCATTTGCATCCTGTTGCTCTATATAATTAATATATTACATTTTTAAATTTGCATATCTTGTTATTTAAAGAATAAATACCATGTTTAAATAGTGCTTTCATGTGCACAAAACATTTTTAGAGTTTATTGCAAACATGCAAGTAAAATGTTATCAGTAACATTAGAGAAAATATGGCCTGAGAAACAAGGTGAGGGCAGACCAATGACAAAAAGCTGGATCCACTGAGACGAGGTAATCAATTAAAGTCTAAGTTACAAACAAAAAAGCAAGAAAGATAAAGTGAGGCAAAAGAAATGCAAATCAAGTACTGCCATAACCTGAACAAAAAGAAAGTATGTGGACTCTGTATGCTTACCTGATAAATTAATTTATTTCATAATGATCATTTTGTTTTCTTCCATCAAATAGTAAGAATCCACCAGTTATCACGTGTAGGAATCTATACCCAAGCAGTGAAGTCCACAGGATCACCATGAAATAGGGGGACGACGACAGTTAAGGCAGGTATGTTGCTCATCAGGCACTGCCGCCTGCAGAACTTTCCTGCCAAAACTAGCCTCACAAAAGGCATACACACCAAAGTGCTAAAACTTTTAAAAATTGTGCAAACAAGACCAAGTAGCTGCCTTAAAAATCTGATCAATAAAAGCCTTATTACAAAAGGCCCAAGATGTGGAAACTGCTCTAGTAGAATGAGAAATAATGCAATCAGGAGGAGTTCCACATAACATTTAAGAGTTCTCACAACATCCAGATTGTAAAGAAGCTTTTCCTTATAATTGTTAGGAGCTGGACAAAGAGATGGAACCACAATGTCCTGATTGATAGCATCCGTAGATACCACCTTAAGAAGAAATTAATAACTAGTTCAAACTGCTGCCTTAATCCTGATGAAATGCCAAAAAGGAGGTTTGCACGACAAAGCTGAAATCTCAGAAACCATTCTGGTATAAGAAATAGCCAGAAGAAAAACAACATTTCAAAGTAAAAGCTAATGTTCTAAACCATGCATAGACAAACTAAGGAGTTTGAAGAATCCTCAAAAGATTAAGATTCCAAGAGGAGAAACTTGATGAATAACTGGTTTAATTCTGATCAGAGCCTGAACAAAGGCCTGAAAATTTAGAATTTTATTATCTTATGAAACAAGACAGGGGGCTGACAGGTTCTTTTGCCTAAATCAAGGCATCAATAACCTTGTCAGAAAAACCTGAGACAGCACTAAGCATTCAATGGCCAGGTCATCAAATTAAGCGTTTTGAGATTCTGATAAAATAAAGGACATTGAGAAAGAAGAACCCTTCTTAGAGGAAGCCTAAAAGGTGGGCACTAAGACATTTGAACTAGGTCTGGAAACCAAATCCAGCTAAGCCACACCAGAGCAATTAGAATTGCTAAAGCTTTGTTCCTGCTTGATTCAGACTATTACTTTGCAAAGAAACACGATCATGAAGACATAATGATTTTAGGATGTCTGGGGTTAATTTAAAAAAAAAAAAAAAAAAGAATTGTGTAATTGTGTTCAACTCCTTTTTAAATAAACAATATGAAAAATTGGGGGCGAACTAGGTCAAAATTTGAAATGCTTGTGATCAGAATAATATCTATAGCTATAAAAAATATCACAATAAGGTTATGGAGTGTACATACAAATTAGCAAATTGTGGTAAAATTCCATAAGTCTTGGATGATGGAATGGGGAAATGAAACATCAATTTAAGTAATCATTGTTCCAGAAATAAAATATATACACAATCGAAACATGCAGATTACATGTATATAAAATTCATAAATATAAAATATATAAAATGCATAATATTGCCTACCAATTTGTGTGCTTATATTTAAGCTTTATGAAATTGCCATTCACAATATTTGTCTCACATATATCAATAACCTTTAATTCGATATCAAGAGCCTCAATTATGATTTTTATTTACTATTATAAGAATATTTATATACATTATTGGTATTTTCCAAAGCGTCACAAAGGAGGCGTAACTCTGACATATCGGAGCGTGGCCCTATTGTGCCTATCAACGAGATGGAGCGTGTCACTCTTTGATGTGTTGACACGCCTCATGGCCCTCTCTTGATGCTGGTAACCAAATGAGCACACATACCTTGCTTTCTGTGTGCACTTTTGTATGTTCGATATTTCTAATAGACCATTTTCTGGTCTGGTCTTTTATTACACAAAATAATCACTAGTTTGAGCTTTAATTATATTACCACTATGTCCCAGTGACGTTTCAAGTACACTCCCCTTTTTTTTCGGGTTGGAGCGCCCATTTCAACAATCCTGATAGGTTCCGTCCCGTTGTGTTAAACACACCCTGTATAGCAAACAACCAATTGTGTGCTTTCCAAATACAATTGTTTTAGATGTTTTTAAAATATAACTAACAGCAGCGGTGTCTTATATATCACTAAAGCACCTAATAAGGTATGTACCATAATCTAGGCATATAAACTTGAGATAAACTAGATTTAGCGATCATGGTATGTTTTTTATATTTTAAATTTTATGTACATGTAATCTGCATGTTTTGATTGCGTACATATTTTATTTCTGGAACAATGATTGCTTAAATTGATGTTTCATTTAGGATTATCTTTATATTTACTCTGCTTTGTTTGTTATGACATCACTTGATTGGTTTGTATCTGTCCTGTGCAGATTATTCTTAAGCATTTGTTTGGTTATATATAGCATGTGAACACTAACCCTTTTATGAAGCCTGTTGAAACAGCTTTGTTACGCTGAGAAACGCGTTGCTTATTTCACAATTTTATTAAAAAAAAAGGGTTTAATCTTACTACTTGCTATACACCATGTATTGCTCAAATTCTGTATCCTGAATTGGAGAGAAATCTTTGGGAAGAAGTGTATTTCTATATTTAGTGAACCACGAGGCCAGTCTGCTGGGTGACAGATTCTAGCCTGCTACATTTGCACAATTTTGGGGTACTTTTATACACGCGAGTGCAATTCCACTTTCTGTTAATGCTTACTGTCTTTTTTTTTTTCTTCAAAGAAAAAAGCTTTATTCAAGTAAAATAGGTACAATACAGAATGACATACCACATATCAACAAATGGAGTTGTAAACATTGGGGAAAAGATAGTCTATTGGTTAACAGGTGATTATGCTCCACGCTTATTCGGCTATTATAAGGTATGTATTCAATCTAGGTAGGCATTTACATCATACCTTTAGAGCTACAAATAAAGAGAAGGTTATACCAACATAATTAAAAAGAACAGACTAAAGTAAACTATCTAACGACGAGTTAGAGGGAGAAGGGGAAGGGTGGTGAGAGAGGGGGAAGGGTGGTGGGAGAGGGGGAAGGGTGGTGGGAGAGGGGGAAGGGTGGTGGGAGAGGGGGGGGGGTAGGGGGGGAGGTCCGCCTGGGCTAAGGAACTTTGTCAGTTTTTGCTTAATTATCTGATGTAATTTGTGAGTGGAGGAGAGATTCCCAATAGAACTGGATAATGCTTACTGTCCTTTTTATATAAAAGCACCGTTACTCTTTTTTGTTCATAATAAACATTCCTTTATTCAAATTTCGCCTTTGCCTAATATTTGAACCACCTTACTGAAGAGACTAGTAATAACCGTACTGTGTTTTTTTATATTGATTTTTGCCAAATTGTGTTTTAGGATATTTAAATCTGTTAGTCTGGGGTTTTCCTTAGGATTTCCCATATAATAATCTTGGAGTGGTGGTAGCAAAGATTGTTTAGTGTGGGTGGCATTAAAGGGGAATACAAACAGAAAGAAGCAGTTTGCCAGGCACGAACAGCTCAGTGGCTTGTTCTATAGCCCAGTTACCACCTGGGTGTAGCTTCTTTTAGCCCAATTGGTCAGATCCCACCTAACAAAGTCAGTCTAGCCCTGAAATACCATGTGCTTAGAGGGATGTGGCTGTAACTCACTGATTTTCTGGGGTTGCCATTTCCCTTGTTCAGAAGAGAATTGCCAGATATTTCAGGGCTGGACTGACCTCGTTAGACTGGGATCAGACTAATATACTTCAGGAGAGTTTTCCTCTGTGAAAAGCACAATTGGGCTACAAGAAGCTATAGAACAAGCCACCAAGATGTTCATTCCTGCATATCTTTCAGTTTGTAGTTGTATTATGACCCTGGGGAAAGTCTCCTTAAGGGTAATGGGGTAAACCAGACATGGACTCCTTGCCCAATGTGCTTAGAGGGAAGCAGTTTGCCAGTAGCCACCCAAATAGAATGCCTGAGCAATGTTCAAAGAGACTCCTTGAAAAAGCCAAAAGAATTTGGGAAACAATTGGCGTAAATTGATACAAGAAAGACTGTTAACATTGCTCAGGCATTCTATTTGGGTGGTCTGATTAACCATCTCCATCATCGGCGCAACTGCTCAGTATACAGGGGCGTTTTGTTTTCCGTAAAACTGTTACTAGCCTGGACTTAACATGCCTGTTAGATATGTTTGTCCTGTATCATGTTTTTATGTAATAAATATGCATTTTAACTGAAAATCTGGTGGCAGACCTGCTTATTGCTAGAGAGAGGTTATATTCTTACATGCTTTATACACAGAGAGCTTAGAGATGGCTCTGATTCATGCGAGTACGGTCCATCATACACCTGGGACACACTATACAAGTGTTTCCAATACTTCACTATATATACACACACCTGTTCTCTTTTCCTTCGAGGTGACCTGCTTTATACAGAACCATCATCTATTTCGGGACATATGAACAAAGCAGATATACAAAAATGTTCAGAAAACCCACTGCTGGGAATACCATTCTGCAATATAATATATATATATATATATATATATATATATATATATATATATATATATATATATATATATATATATATATATATATAATATAATATAATATAATATACTATGCATAAAAAGAAATTGTTCTACTGAGACTGAGTATCAGACACAAGTCAAAGAGGCTATAGAGAGGCTTAAAGAAAGAGGATATACTGAACAAGTCCTTAATGAGACAAAAGTTTATGTGGATAATATCTACAGGGAAGATCTTCTTAAATATAAGAACAAAAACAACAAAAAAATTGGTAAACAGAAACCAAAGTTCATTACTGCATATAGCCTCGAATTTAATAAAATTTGTGCTATCATCAAAGAATCATTACATATTCTCTACAAAGATCCTATCCTCAAAAAGACAGGAAGTGGGTTGTGAAGATATACCTAGAAAGGGAAGGACCCTGGGGAATTATCCGTCGTCCTCAGACCTAAAACCGGAGGTTAATAAATGCTGGTTACAGAAGAAAAATGTTTTTTTTTTTTAATAAGTGTAGACTGATCTGTAAGACTTGCGGTTTTGTACCTGAGGTGATAAAGTTAAATCTTCTGTCGCTCAACGTGAGCACAATGTTAATTTCTTTATTAACTGTGCCACTACACATGTAGTTTATTTGTTAACGTGTAAACTATGTAATAAACAGTACCCAGGTAAAACCACCAGGTCCCTCAAAGAGAGATTCCTGGAACATTTACGTTCAATAGAAGATGACTTTTCTGACACTCCTGTAGCCAGGCATTTCAATACAGAACACAATGCAGATACTTCTCTTTCTGTACAGGGCATTGATTTTGTACCTCACTGGATAAGGGGAGGCAATAGAGAAATCTTTTGGATTTTCACACTACAATGCAGCTTTCCCTTAGATCTGAATATGAGACGTGACCTAGATTTATTTACATAAATAGTCTATAATAGTCTAGAGACCCAAATATGTAATTTATGGTTTATCTTTTTTATCTCTCCGTTACCAATTATACATGTATCATTATGAGTACATATATTTTTATATACATTGGAGGTTAAATTCAAGATATTGCTACAATTTTCCTTCATTTTTGTGCCATATAGCAAAAAAGTACTTCCTTATATATAGATACAATGTGTTTAAATAATGTTCCCTCATTATTACGTGTATCAGTACATAAATAGCATTTAATAAGGGATTTAACTAACCTTATATATAAAAATCTTTGTGAAGTGTTCAGAAAGACAGTATGCAATAGTGAGGATATGAAATTGATACACTCGTTTACACATTTGTATCTTACATGTAGGAGAAACCGGAGAGTTGTTATGACAGGTAGTGAATTTTTAAATTGACAAGTAAGATATCTCTTTAAATGGCTGCCTTTAAAAAGGTGTATGAGCAGGAGCACAGGTAAGCAGTGATCAAGTGCGCAAGCGCACAAAAAGTGTCTTTGTTGTGCTCCTACCTGTCATGTTTTTATCCGTGTGTACTGACCTGGAATGTTTTTAACAAAGTTTGCATTAAAATTGGATTTTTATCTTATCCTGTGCTTCTCAGTGCACAGGGGGCCGCCCCTTCATGCCGACTTGTTCTCGGCAGGCTTCTTGTTCTGCTTGGATTTATTCCAGGATTGAGCCGGCTTCCAAGTGCTTTTGGTTTGCTCGGGCTTAGGAGGAGGACTGCTGACGTTGGGACTTTTCAGAACAAAAGGAACGCAAATTAGATCCTTGTCCCTTAGATTTGTTCTTTTTATCCTGCTGTAGGAAGGCACCCTTGCCCCCTGTAACCATGGGGATAATAGAGTCCAGGCCTGGACCAAATAAAAAGTTTCCCTTAAAAGGGAGGGAAAGTAGACTTGGAAGTTATGTCCACAGACCAGCACTTCAGCCAGAGCGCCCGACGCGTCTACACTGAGAAACCAGCGATCTTAGCATTCAGGCGAATAATCTGCATGTTTGCATCACAGATAAAAGAATTAGCAATTATCAAAGCCTTAATTCTGTCTTGGATAACGTTGAGGGGACCCTCCACCTCGATCAATTCGGTTAAGGAGTAAGTCGCAGCTCCAGCAACCGAGGCAACAGCCGCTGCCGGTTGAAATAAATATGCCGTATGCTGAAAACATTTTCTGAGAAAAGTTACCATCATTTTATCCATCGGCTCTCTGAAAGACGAGCTATCCTCAAGAGGGATAGTAGTACGCTTTTTAAAGGCAGACGAAGGGGAAAAGGAAGATCCAATTCTATCACTTTCGTTTTTAATAATAACAACTTGGCCTCTGGAACCTCTAATGTCGACAGAACCTCCTTTAGAAGAAAACGTAGGTGTTCAATCTTAAATTTAAAGGCTGGCTCCTCCGTAGCCGGAGGCCTAGAGGTAGCAGACTCCGATCCAGAAATTTCACCCTCTGAAGACTCAGTGTGACGCATCCTGGGATACTTGAAAGGCAGACAAATCAAGCAAATCACTGGATGTCCCCTGGACCGAAGAGCTATGTTTAACCTTTCTCTTGCACTAAGCAGGGCGAGGTAGAGCACGAAGGGCCCCAGACACCGCTTTTAACTGCGCTGTAAAGTCGGATGGTAAAAGGCTCCCTCCAGACAAAGGATCAAGCGTGCTACTGGAAGCTGCATGTGACAATGGAGATGATTGATGGGTATGCACCTCACAGGATGGTGAGTACTTAGAGGTGGACGGCTCAGTCGTACTAAAGGGGTTAACCTTCTTAGACATAATAACCTTGTTGATACATATGGAACATAGTTGAGAGGGCGGGTACACCAAGGCCTCCTCACAATATAGACAGGTCTTACTATTGGGAATAGAGGGAGTACCCTCAAGCATTTCAGGATCCTCCATAGCTTCCGCTAACAGTAGGATAAAAATGAATGCACTTTTTATTTCTCACAAAAACGGCACCTTTATACCCCCAATGACTGGGGCACATACCACCTCCTATACCCAGGCAACTAGAGAAGAAGCGACCTCTCCGACAGCTAGCTTGGCCAGGAAAGAGAAATCAAAAGTGTAACCACACCTGGTCAAGTGGTGCGCAATGCAAGACTGCCCCTGCTATGAGAAAAAGCGTGCAAAGCTACAAGCTGTGCAGCGTTCAAAGTGAAAGTAAAACACCTGTATGTTCGGTTACTGCATAACAACAGTCTATGAGCCCAAAATAAATCTCACACATAAAGCAGCATAAATCAAAGAACACATTTGATTAATCCCCACTGTTCAATAACCTCCCTAAGGAGATATTAACCCACAATTCTGTAAAGATAAAAGGAATCACACTGTGACCCTGTCTTCAGCAATTTCAACATAAGTAAAAATTGAAACAAATTTACCAGAATCCGTTCTGTGGAACAGAAACACAGCCTCTCAAGTGTGACAGTCTTGTAGCATTGCTCCTGACATGGACTTGAGTGAAGAAAGCAGACAGTGAAACTCGTCAACACTGTTTGCTTAAGGAGCTGTTAGCAGGCAGTCTGGATGGGTTCGTAGAAAGACTCTCCCTGCATCTCCAGACGCTAACTTTCGTCAATGCTCTCACTGAGAGGCTGTTAAGACTACTTAAAACTCCAGTTCTATAACGAAAGGCAGATATCCCTCATGAGGAACAACTCAGAAATCTTCTGAAATTTCTCTGCCATCCTCCTTTGACGAAAGGCCAAGAATGACTGGGGGTAGGAGAAGTGGGAGAGGTAATTAAGCCTTTAGCTGCGGTGTCTTTGCCTCCTCCCAGTAGCCAGATTCAGTATTTCCCAACAGTGAGGATTGAAGCCGTGGACTCTCCTTATATTAAGAAGGAAAGATTAACACCTTGTTTGCCTAATTGTTTTTCTAATAGTCGAACTCTATCAGTTTTCATTATTTGGAGAAGCCAATCCAGACTTGAGTGTTTGTCACGGTCATCTTTTTAACAAAATCTCATTGTTTGGCTTCAGCAGAAAAGAGATTACAAACTGCAAATTGGGGACAGATATGTGGCAAGAATGGGCTGGTAAAGCATACCTTCTGCTTGAAAAGCCACAATTTTTAAAATTACAGGAAAAGGGGGTAAAATAAAAAGTTTCTTTACTATGCATTTTATATTAATTTCAAAGTGTTTACTGTCCCTTTAGAGGGGCAGTTTATTTTTGTTATTGTTTAAAATTATTTAAAATGATAGATAGCGCCTTTACGAACCATTCCCTAGCTTTGCACAACGAACATTGTTATAACAATATACTTTAGAACTTCTGAATCTCTGCCTTTTTCTTAGCCCCTGCAGGCTGCCTCTTATCTCAGTGCATTTTATTAGCAGTTTACAGCTAGACAATGCTAGTTCATGTGTGTCATACATACATCGTGCTCACTCCTGTGGAGTTATGCAGGAACAAGCACAAACTGGCTAAAATGTAATTTTGTAAAAAGCACCGAGATAAGGTGGTAGTCTGCAGAGGCTTAGATACAAGGTAATCACAGAGGTAAAAACATAATTTATGCTTACCTGATAAATTTATTTCTCTTGTAGTGTATCCAGTCCACGGATCATCCATTACTTATGGGATATTCTCCTTCCCAACAGGAAGTTGCAAAAGGATCACCCACAGCAGAGCTGCTATATAGCTCCTCCCCTAACTGCCATATCCAGTCATTCGACCGAAACAAACAGAGAAAGGAGAAACCATAGGATGCAGTGGTGACTGTAGTTTAATTAAAATTCAGACCTGCCTTAAAAGGACAGGGAGGGCCGTGGACTGGATACACTACAAGAGAAATAAAATTTATCAGGTAAGCATAAATTATGTTTTCTCTTGTTAAGTGTATCCAGTCCACGGATCATCCATTACTTATGGGATACCAATACCAAAGCTAAAGTACACGGATGATGGGAGGGACAAGGCAGGGATTAAGCGGAAGGAACCACTGCCTGAACAACCTTTCTCCCAAAAACAGCCTCCGAAGAAGCAAAAGAATCAAATTTGTAAAATTTTGAAAAAGTGTGAAGCGAAGACCAAGTCGCGGCCTTGCAAATCTGTTCAACAGAGGCCTCATTTTTAAAGGCCCAGGTGGAAGCCACAGCTCTAGTAGAATGAGCTGTAATCCTTTCAGGGGGCTGCTGTCCAGCAGTCTCATAGGCTAGGCGTATAATACGCCGAAGCCAAAAGGAAAGAGAGGTTGCCGAAGCTTTTTGACCTCTCCTCTGTCCAGAATAAACGACAAACAGGTAAGATGTTTGATGAAAATCTTTAGTACCTTGTAAGTAAAACTTCAAGGCACGGACTACATCCAGATTATGTAAAAGACGTTCCTTCTTTGAAGAAGGATTAGGACACAATGATGGAACAACAATCTCTTGATTGATATTCTTGTTAGAAACCACCTTAGGTAAAAACCCAGGTTTGGTACGCAGAACTACCTTATCTGCATGAAAAATCAGATAAGGAGAATCACATTGTAAGGCAGATAGCTCAGAGACTCTCCGAGCTGAGGAAATAGCCATCAAAAAATGACCTTTCAAAGATAAAAGCTTAATATCAATGGAATGAAGGGGTTCAAACGGAACTCCTTGAAGAACTTTAAGAACCAAGTTTAAGCTCCATGGGGGAGCAACAGGTTTAAACACAGGCTTAATTCTAACCAAAGCCTGACAAAATGCCTGGACATCTGGAAATTCTGCCAGACGCTTGTGCAAAAGAATAGACAGAGCAGAAATCTGTCCCTTTAAGGAACTAGCTGATAATCCTTTGTCCAAACCCTCTTGGAGAAAGGACAATATCCTAGGAATCCTAACCTTACTCCATGAGTAATTCTTGGATTCACACCAGTAAAGATATGTACGCCATATCTTGTGATAGATTTTCCTGGTAACAGGCTTTCGTGCCTGTATTAAGGTATCAATGACTGACTCTGAGAAGCCACGCTTTGATAGAATCAAGCGTTCAATCTCCATGCAGTCAGTCTCAGAGAAATTAGATTTGGATGATTGAAAGGACCTTGTATTAGAAGGTCCTGTCTTAGAGGCAGAGTCCATGGTGGAAAGGATGACATGTCCACTAGGTCAGGCGCTATTAGAATCACCGATGCTCTCTCCTGTTTGATTTTGGCAATCAGTCGAGGGAGCAGAGGAAACGGTGGAAACACATAAGCCAGGTTGAAGAACCAAGGCACTGCTAGAGCATCTATCAGCGTCGCTTCTGGGTCCCTGGACCTGGATCCGTAACAAGGAAGCTTGGCGTTCTGGCGAGACGCCATGAGATCCAACTCTGGTTTGCCCCAATGATGAATCAACTGAGCAAACACCTCCGGATGGAGTTCCCACTCCCCCGGGTGAAAAGTCTGACGACTTAGAAAATCCGCCTCCCAGTTCTCCACGCCTGGGATATGGATTGCTGACAGGTGGCAAGAGTGAGTCTCTGCCCAGCGAATTCTTTTTGAGACTTCTAACATCGCTAGGGAACTCCTGGTTCCCCCTTGATGGTTGATGTAAGCCACAGTCGTGATATTGTCCGACTGAAATCTGATGAAACTCAGTGTTGCTAACTGAGGCCAAGCCAGAAGAGCATTGAATATTGCTCTTAACTCCAGAATATTTATTGGAAGGAGTTTCTCCTCCTGAGTCCACGATCCCTGTGCCTTCAGGGAGTTCCAGACTGCACCCCAACCTAGAAGGCTGACATCTGTTGTTACAATTGTCCAATCTGGCCTGCGAAAGGTCATACCCTCGGACAGGTGGACCCGAGACAACCACCAGATAAGAGAATCTCTGGTCTCTTGATCCAGATTTAGCAGAGGGGACAAATCTGTGTAATCCCCATTCCACTGACTTAGCATGCATAATTGCAGTGGTCTGAGATGTAGGCGCGCAAATGGCACTATGTCCATTGCCGCTACCATTAAGCCGATCACCTCCATACACTGAGCCACCGAAGGGCGCGGAATGGAATGAAGAATACGGCAAGCATTTAGAAGCTTTGATAACCTGGACTCCGTTAGGTAAATTTTCATCTCTACAGAATCTATAAGAGTCCCTAAGAAAGAGACTCTTGTGAGTGGGGATAGAGAACTCTTTTCCTCGTTCACTTTCCACCCGTGCAATCTCAGAAATGCCAGAACTCTCTCTGTATGAGACTTGGCAATTTGAAAGCTTGATGCCTGTATCAGGATGTCGTCTAGATACGGAGCCACCGCTATGCCTCGCGGTCTTAGAACCGCCAGAAGTGAGCCCAGAACCTTCGTAAAGATTCTCGGGGCTGTAGCCAACCCGAAGGGAAGAGCTACAAATTGGTAATGCCTGTCTAGAAAGGCAAACCTTAGGAACTGATGATGATCTTTGTGAATCGGTATGTGAAGGTAGGCATCCTTTAAGTCCACTGTGGTCATGTACTGACCCTTTTGGATCATGGGTAGGATCGTCCGAATAGTTTCCATTTTGAAAGATGGAACTCTGTGGAATTTGTTTAAGATCTTTAGATCCAAAATTGGTCTGAAGGTTCCCTCTTTTTTGGGAACCACAAACAGATTTGAATAAAAACCCTGTCCTTGTTCCGTCCGCGGAACTGGATGGATCACTCCCATTACTAGGAGGTCTTGCACACAGCGTAGGAATGCCTCTTTCTTTATCTGATTTGCAGATAACCTTGAAAGATGAAATCTCCCTTGTGGAGGGGAAGCTTTGAAGTCCAGAAGATATCCCTGAGATATGATCTCCAACGCCTAGGGATCCTGAACATCTCTTGCCCATGCCTGGGCGAAGAGAAAAAGTCTGCCCCCTACTAGATCCGTCGCCGGATAGGGGGCCGTTCCTTCATGCTGTCTTAGAGGCAGCAGCAGGCTTTCTGGCCTGCTTGCCTTTGTTCCAGGACTGGTTAGGTTTCCAGGCCTGCTTAGATTGAGCAAAAGTTCCCTCTTGTCTTGAAGCGGAGGAAGTTGATGCTGCACCTGCCTTGGAATTTCGAAAGGCACGAAAATTAGACTGTTTGGCCTTTGATTTGGCCCTGTCCTGAGGAAGGGTATGACCCTTACCTCCAGTAATGTCAGCAATAATTTCTTTCAAACCAGGCCCGAATAAGGTCTGCCCCTTGAAAGGAATGTTGAGTAATTTAGACTTTGAAGTCACATCAGCTGACCAGGATTTGAGCCATAGCGCCCTACGCGCCTGGATGGCGAATACGGAATTCTTAGCCGTTAGTTTAGTCAAATGAACAATAGCATCAGAAACAAATGAGTTAGCTAGCTTAAGAGTTCTAAGCTTGTCAACAATTTAAAGTATTTATCCAGCCTACACAATTTCTCTGGCACTGCAATTGTGTAACAGTCATTCAGAGCAGCTAATACCTCCCCAAGCAATACACGGAGGTTCTCAAGCTTAAATTTAAAATTAGAAATCTCTGAATCAGGTCTCCCCGAATCAGAGACGTCACCCACAGACTGAAGCTCTCCGTCCTCAGGTTCTGCATATTGTGACGCAGTATCAGACATGGCTCTTACAGCATCTACGCGCTCTGTATCTCGTCTAACCCCAGAGCTATCGCGCTTGCCTCTCAATTCAGGCAATCTGGATAATACCTCTGACAGGGTATTATTCATGATTGCAGCCATGTCCTGCAAAGTAATCGCTATGGGCGTCCCTGATGTACTTGGCGCCATATTAGCGTGCGTCCCTTGAGCGGGAGGCAAAGGGTCCGACACGTGAGGAGAGTTAGTCGGCATAACTTCCCCCTCGACAGACCCCTCTGGTGACAATTCTTTTATAGATAAAGACTGATCTTTACTGTTTAAAGTGAAATCAATACATTTAGTACACATTCTCCTATGGGGCTCCACCATGGCTTTTAAACATAATGAACAAGTATCCTCTGTTTCAGACATGTTTGTACAGACTAGCAATGAGACTAGCAAGCTTGGAAAACACTTTAAAGCAAGTTAACAAGCAATATAAAAAACGTTACTGTGCCTTTAAGAGAAACAAATTTTGACAAAATTTGAAATAACAGTGAAAAAAGGCAGTTACACTAACAAAATTTTTACAGTGTATGTAACAAGTCAGCAGAGCATAGCACCCACTTGCAAATGGCTGATTAACCCCTTAATAACAATCCATCCCTAGAAAAATATTAACTGCACATACCTTATTGCAGGAAAACCTGCACGCCATTCCCTCTCTGAAGTTACCTCACTCCTCAGAATATGTGAGAACAGCCATGGATCTTAGTTACTTCTGCTAAGATCAAAGAAAATGCAGGCAGATTCTTCTTCTAAATACTGCCTGAGATAAACAGCACACTCCGGTACCATTTAAAAATAACAAACTTTTGATTGAAGAAATAAACTAAGTATAAAACACCACTCTCTTACGACCTCCATCTTTGTTGAGGGTTGCAAGAGAATGACTGGATATGGCAGTTAGGGGAGGAGCTATATAGCAGCTCTGCTGTGGGTGATCCTCTTGCAACTTCCTGTTGGGAAGGAGAATATCCCATAAGTAATGGATGATCCGTGGACTGGATACACTTAACAAGAGAAATGTATTTTAATATAACAGTGTTAGTTATGCAAAAGTGGGGAATGTGTAATAAAGGGATTATCTATCTTTTTAAACAATAACATTGTTCAAGTAGCCTGTCCCTTTAAAATCCTTTTAATAATCTGTTTGAGTAATTCGGTTGTTGTTGAGAAAAGTCTCATACTATAGCTTTGAAACACTGATGGCCTCATCACCATGAAATACCAAAACAAGTTGCTACAATCTTAAATTAGATGGTAGCAGATTAAGGGGAAATGTGAGGAAGCATTTTTTTTTTACAGAAAGGGTGGTGGATTAATGGAATAGACTTCCAATAGAGGTAGTAAACACAGGGACAGTAAATAATTAAAAATGTCTGGGACATGCATATGGCTATCCTAAGAAAACAGTAACATGTAATATGGGTAGACTTGATAAGCCTTTTGGTTCATATCTACAATCAAATTCTATGTTTCTAGAACATCATATTATCATGGCAGGCTCTCTACAGATGGCTATGGGTTGAATTAGCAGCTATAAGCACTTATTCTATCAGCTGCACAAGCACATACTGTATAAGGCATTAGTCACAGGCAGATAACAGATAACTCCTTACAGCAGATCTTATGAGCCAATTACTAAAATGGAAAAAGGACAACTCATCTCTGAGGATCACAGGAGCCGTTGCTAATGCTCACGATTCATTTTAAATATATCTCTTGCAGGTCATGGAGCAACTAAACAAACTTTATTGATCAAAAAAGACAACACACAAATTATTAGAAGTAAATAATCCCTGCAGATTACAGAGTATCTTAAAATTAATTGTATCCCTATAGAACATAGTAGCAAAAGAAAATAGGAATTTAGACAAGAATAGAATACCTCATTTTTATGTTTCACTTTACTGCAACCTATATGCCACTGCACTGTGAAACCCTGCATAAGATGTTGGTATTTACATATAACCGTGTTCTACCCAGGACCTTTTTTTAGTGGGTGCATCACCCAGATGATTTTAACTGACCACCCAGCTAAGAAGCGTAGCCAATATTAAGCTAAAATTAGCTATTAAAAATAGATACATATTTATTGCACACATCATTAAATATATGTATGTTAAACTATAAAATTATATTTGGGCTTTGGATAGCAGAAAATTATATATTAGAATATATTACACTTCCCCCACCTGGTTACTTCATAATGCTGCAGAGCACTGTATAAATTAATCTTGAATAATGTAAGAATAATAGAACACAACACTAAAAAATCTGCAATGTAAAACAAATCTAAATGTAGGGTGTAGGGCTCAATTTATCAAGCTATGAAAGCATCTTTTGAGCCTTTGTGGTGCAGAAGCGAGTCTGCAACCTTTCCAACACCTCAAAAGTGGCGGATTAAAATCTGCCCAAACTCATCCAACCAGGGTGATTGACAGACCCTTCTCATGCCCAATTAGCTGCATTTTTTGTGCAATGATACCTGTGAGCAGCACATGCTGCCTGTTCACTGCTAAACCGGGAGGACAGGTTCACTCGTTTGGCATGATAAATTAAACCCAGAATAATTAAATGGATAAGTACATTGTAAACATAGCTGTGAACAGAAACCAGCCTTTTAATAAGAAAACTAAATAAAAAAATAATTTAAAAAAAAGTATTATATTTACAATATTTACACACACACACACATTTATATTATTATCGGTTATTTGTAGAGCGTCAACAGATTCTGCAGCGCTTTATGTGAAAAGGGTACAAAATAAATAATGAAGGTATATTGCAAAGTTAGTACTACACCTAACCAAGCATTTTATATTATAACCTTAAAGTGTCCCATGTTACTTTAATTTAAATGGCGTAGCATGTTAGAAAGTTGAGTGTACGTCCTCTTTGGTTATGCTTTTCGATGTATTATCACAAAAGGGTGAGCACTATCAAAGTGGGTATTGGCTGGTGTAATGCAATCCATAATATAACCTTTTTTGCATCAAAACTACCAACAACCTCTAGATTTTGTTTTTAATGTACTGCAATCTATAAAATAAAAACATACTAAATAGAACATGCATTGCCTTCACCTGTCTGTGTAGCTTCTGAAGTTCCTCAAAGTTTTGCTTCATTCTGACCTGTTCTCCTTGTAAAAGCTCCCGTAGAGCTTTGGAGTCCTCACTAGTCCTTCTAATCTGCTCTTCTAGGCCATCATCTTCACATTTCCTTGAGGTCTACAAAACAGGGATTACAATGTATTACTAGGGCTGTATAGTACTGTTAAATATAATGTTCTCAGAATAGCACTCTGCTGTCTAAGGACTAGATTACGAGTGTAACGCAAGCAATAAGTGGCATTTAACGTCTCTCTGCGCATGTCCGAAATAGCGCACATTTTAAAGTTGATAGTAAATGCAGGTTGGGTTAGCATTATTTTAGAGCTCCAGTTGACTGTTACGCAAGATAAAAAAGTTGCACAAAAAAAAAATCAAAAATACATTTAAAAGTACAGTTACACTCTTAACAACACTGTCAAATTATTTTAAAAAAATTTGCATTTAAAAGTTATACCGGCTCAAAGATATGACGTCTTAGGTGTTAGAAAAACACACACACATACCTATCTATATCTATCTATAGATATATAGATGTGTGCACATATGTATTTTACTGTATATTTACTGTACATATTTCACATTCCAATGTTCTTCACTTACAGGAAAATGTCCTTTTATTGTAAATACATATATTTCTATATATGCCAAGAACATTGTAATGTGAAATATTAATATTTCATGTTGCAATTAGAGCAATTGAATATACGCAGTTACGTTTTTACACTCCATTGACTTGTATAGGAGAAATTAACTTCTTACTTTCAACTTGTAATACGAGCGCAAACCAAAGTTAACGCGGGATCTCTAAAATAGTGCTCCACTCGTAATCTAGCCCTAAAATCTCCGGAAGGAAAACAACAAAATTGGATCACAAACAGGAAAGATTACTTGTGTGAGTGGGTGTGTATAATATTAATAAGACAGTGGTACCGTAGATTCACAAGTGTCCAAGATGCTTAGGATAAGGCTTTTCAACTCGCTCAGCGCTGTACGTAGGCTGCCTGCTGGTATGTCTTTGGCAGATGAGGTTTCTGAAGACTCATCCATAGAGGAGTCAGTGGAAACGGCAGAGTCGGCACTATCATTCCCTCTGAGTTGGCAGCAGAGAGATCGTACTTGGCAGTGAGCTTCCCAGAGCTGCAATCTCAACTAGGAAAACAAAGAATAGGAAATAAAATCATATAAACATCTATATATCACATTTTATTTTTGTTAAATGGCTGCAAAAGAAAAAAAAAAAAAAAATCATGTTCAAAAAGTGTCCTTGGTAACCAATGAATACCATTAAGATTTTCTTACTCTACCTGCTCTCTTTCCTGTTCCTGCTCTTCTGCCTCGATGCTCTGCTCGATTTCTGTCAACAGTGAGGTGCTTGTGCTGTTTAAATGAAGGAGACTCTTTTCCTCTCTTAGCTCCTCCATTTTCACCTGAAGCTGCCGATAAGAATGTCTTAGTTCTTCTAACTCCAGATTACTCTCCCCTAACTGCATGCGAAGAAGAAACGGAATTCGGTTTATAAAATATGGCAAATCAGAGGTGGTGACTTATCTTTACATCACTCTGACGAAGATGGATTTTTTTCTCATTGCTTTAATAAATGTTATTAGTAACCAGAGGAGTCCTCTAAAAATACTGTATTGCAAAACCACTTCTGCAGGTACTGTATACAGTTAAAACATGCTCTACAATAGTAAAATCATTTTAACTAGAAACAAAGAAAACAACAAAAAAATAAAAAAAATAAAAAATAAAAAGAAAAGCCTTGAAAGAAAATCGGTCTAGAAAGCTTTTAAAGTGAATTTCAAAGAAAAACACCTGATATAAAAAAATAAAAATCTTTAGTCTCCAACAAAGAAAAATACATTTATAATCAGAATTCTTACCAAAGAACATGGCGATTGTTAAAAAAAAAAACATTCTCAAACAAGGAATTTCAGGTCCGTCCCCTCAACAGCCCTCTATTCCCCTCCTTTCTATGTTTGCAGTAACTTGTGTTAATCTTATATTTAGATTTATTTACCTGAAGGTCTTTTTCACTGCCCTGTTGGCTCAGCATTAATTCTCGGTCATGCAATTCCTCTACAATTCCCTGAAGCTTCTGATTTTCCTCCATAATAGTGCTCAGCTGCTGCTCTAGTTCACGGTTTCGATCAGAAAGCATCTTTATCTAAATGCCCAATACAGAGAGTCAGGTAAAGAGAACAGTGTTAAAGCTAAAATTCCAACAAAAAAGTGAAAATGAAATTCCTGGAATCTGAGAGGTCTACATAAAGGGGGGAGGTAATGAGTGAGAGTGGTGAGAAAAAAAAAAGCGAGTTGCCTTGAAACCAGGGACCAGAAACAAGCAGGTTGTGTGGGAGTGCTCAGGAATTCCAGAAGATAAAGCTATGTGTGAAACCGAGCCTGGTATTAACTCCTTGGCTTAACCTTAAACATAAAACAGTTTGCTTGCCAGTGTTTTTATACACAAGAATAAGATGTTTTATTTGGCGTTTAGTGTATGAAGTTATTTTTACATGCTGAGAGAAGCATTGCTTAGAAAATCAGTTTAGGTTAACAGTGTAAAATTAAATGCAGAATTTAAAGATATGAACAATACAGGTACAGCAACAAATGTCTTAATATTTATAAAGTAAGAATGAAAAATAGGTCACAGTTTGAACATGCAGGTGCTACGCAATAAACTTTAAATCTGTTTAATGGCAGCTACGCAACTAAGGTTGACAAGTAACTAGGAAATGAGAAGTCACTGATAGTCTGTATATTGCAGTGATGATTACAAATACAAGGACCACAACAGATAATACTGCCCTATAGTTATGCACTGTGGACAGATAAGCAGGTGATACGCAAATTTAGTCACATGGGAGCAATTGCAGTTAATGGATAAGTGCAGCTGCGGTTAGTACAGAATACTACAAAACTTCCACAGACTAAGCTAAGTGTTGTTGTGTATTCTCTTGTATAAAATGCATGAGTCACTTGTACCTTTGCAACCACAGTTATCTAAGGTTTCTAGATCACTATTTAAACACATTACTTTTTGCAATAAAAACAAAAGGTGATCTTATCACTAGCTGCAAAATGTAACATTTCAAAATATGAAGGCAATGACTGACGACCAAGCAAGAAGGGCCTGTTCATGCAATACAGAACAAGCAAAGCGGATGTACTTACTTCTAGGATCTGCTGCTCGGTACCAGGCACAAGAGAGGAAAAACAGGATTGAATAAGTGGGGGGGAAAAAAAAAAAAAGAGGAAGGAGGGATGGAATGACTAAGGATTAAAATCTATTTAGGTGAATAATCCTTAAAGGGACAGTATACACCAATTTTCATATAACTGCATGTAATAGACATTACTATAAAGAAGAATATGTGCAGATACTTATCTAAAAATCTAGTATAAAACATTATAAAAACGTACTTAGAAGCTCCCAGTTTAGCACCGATGATAAGGTTAGGCTAGGACACCCAGTGAAAGGGACTGGGTAAAGAACAAGAGCAGCCCCTTCCCTGTATATGAAAAGGAAGATAAACAGGAGCCTGCAGGAGTCTGTAATGCATGTATACATCTGGTACTGTGGGGCTTGGTTAGGAGTCTGATAATCAGCACATTATTAACAAATAAACAAACTATACATTAAAAAAAAAAAACACTACTGAATGGGCTATTTTAATGGATCATCTACAAAACATTTATGCAAAGAAAAATCTATTGTCCCTTTAAAGGGATATGAAACCCATTTTTCCCCCATTTTTCAGATACAGCACAAAATTGTAAACAAAATTTTCAAATTTACTTCAATTAGCAAATTTGCTTAATTACTTTGATATTATTTGTTGAAGGAGCAGCATTGTATTACGGGAAGCTAGCTGATAACAATGGATAAACCAATGATAAGCGGTATATATGTGCAGCCACCAGTCAGCAGCTAGCTCCCAGTAGTGCATTTCTGCTCCTGAGTCTACCTAGGCATTCTTTTCAACAAAGGATAGGAAGAACAAAGCAAATGAAATAAAAGTACACTGTAAAGTTATTTAAAATGGCATGCTCTCTCTGACTCATGAAAGAAACTGTTAAAGGGACATGAAACAAACAATCTGTAGTTTTGTATAGTCAGATTTGTAACATGATGTGCCACCCAAATGGGAGTTTGAACGCTTAGAAGTCTAACAGCAAAGACAAACAAAGCTAACTTGTGAATAATGAATTACATGTGCAGTGTCTTCTAATAAAAAATACAAATGATGAAATGAAGCCCCAGCGTTTAATGCACATTTGTAATATTAACACGCATAAAATAGATTTTCTCCATATTTTTTGTAAAATATTCTGTAGTCGTGTTATACAATTAATATGATTTTGCACAGTGTGGTTTACAATATTACATGTGGAAAATGAGCTTGCATCTTGTAGTTAGAAAAACAAAATGTATGCTTACCTGATGAATGTATTTCTTTCTTGACATGAGTCCACGGATCATTTAATTACTAATGGGATATACCACTCCTGCCCAGCAGGAGGCGGCAGAGAGCACCACAGCAAAGCTATTAAAGGGACACTGTACCCAAATTTTTTCTTTCATGATTCAGATAGAGCATGACATTTTAAGCAACTTTCTAATTTACTCCTGTTATCAAATTTTCTTTATTCTCTTGGTATCTTTATTTTAAATGCAAGAATTTAAGTTTAGATGCCGGCCCATTTTTGGTGAACAACCTGGGTTGTCCTTGCTGATTGGTGGATAAATTCATCCTCCAATAAATAAATTTCTGTCCAAAGTTCTGAAAGTCAAAAAAAGCTTAGATGCCTTCTTTTTCAAATAAAGATAGCAAGAAAACAAAGAAAAATTGATAATAGGAGTAAATTAGAAAGTTGCTTAAAATTGCATGCTCTATCTGAATCACAAAAGAAAACATTTGGGTTCAGTGTCCCTTTAAATATCACCTCCCTTCCCTCCCACCCCAGTCATTCGACCGAAGTAAAGGAGAGAAAGGAAGTAACAAGGTGCAGAGGTGTCTGAAGTTTATAAAATACTAACAACCTGTCTAAAAAACAGGGCGGGCCGTGGACTTGTGTCAAGAAATAAATACATTTATCAGGTAAGCATAAATTTTGTTTTGTTTTCTTTCTAATGACACGATGAGTCCACAGATCATCTAATTACTAATTAGATTCAATACCCAAGCTAGAGTACACAGATAAGGGACAAGACAGGGAACCTAAATGGAAGGCACCACTGCTTGAAGAACCTTTCTCCCAATAGTGGCCTCAGCAGAGGCAAAAGTATAAAATTTATAGAATTTTGAAAAAGTGTGAAGAGAGGACCAAGTTGCAGCCTTTCAAATCTGTTCTACCGAAGATTAATTTTTGAATGCCCATGATTTTCTGTCCAGCAGTTTCATAGGCAAAACATATGATACTCTTCAGCCACAAAGAAAGAAGTAGCCATAGCTTTCTGTCCCTTACGTTTTCCAGAGAAAACCACAAATAAGACAGAAGACTGACAAAAATCCTTAGTCGCCTGTAAATAGAATTTTAGAGCACGTACCACGTCCAAATTGTGCAGAAGCTGTTCCTTCTGAGAAGGATTAGGACACAAGGAAGGAACAACAATCTCCCGATGAATGTTCCGGTCAGAAACTACTTTAGGGAGAAAGCCTAACTTTGTACGTAAAACTGCCTTATTCAAATGAAAAATAAGGTAAGGAGACTCATACTGTAATGCCGAGAGCTCTGACACTCTACGAGCAGATGAAATAGCAACAAGAAACAAAACTTTCCAAGATAACAACTTAATATCTAAGGAATGCATAGGTTCAAACAGAGCCCCTTGAAGAACCTTAAGAACTAAATTAAGACTCCAGGGAGGAGTAACTGGTTTGAGCACAGGGCTGATCCTGATCAAGGCCTGACAAAACTATTGCACGTCTGGTATGTCCGCCAGACGTTTATGTAAAAAAATACACAAGGCAGATATTTGACCCTTTAGGGAACTTGCCGATAATCCCTTCTCCAAACCTTCTTGGAGAAAAGAACAGAATTCTAGGAATCCTAAATATACTCCAAGAGTAGCCCTTGGAGTCACACCAATATAGATATTTACGCCATATCTTTTGGTAAATCTTTCTAGTCACAGGTTTACGAGCCTGAATCATGGTCTCTATGACCGATTCTGAAAATCCCCGCTTGGAAAAAATTAAGTGTTCAATCTCCAAGCAGTCAGCTTCAGAGAAACTAGATTTGGATGAAGGAAGGGCCCTTGAAGTAGAAGGTCCTTCCTCAACTGAAGTCTCCAAGGTGGAAGAGATGACATGTCCACCAGGTCTGCATACCAAATCCTGCGATGCCACGCCGGTGCAATGATGATCACCGACGCCCTCAATGACCCGTGATAGACGAGCGAACGCAGGAAATATGTATGCAAGACTGAAGGTCCAAGGTCCCTGGGATGTGGATCGCCGATAGACAGCAATTGTGGGTCTCCGCCCACCGAATTATCTTGGCTACCTCGGTCATGGCTAAGGAACTCCGCGTTCCTCCCTGATGGTTGATGTGAACCACTGGAATTATGTTGTCCGACTGAAACCTGATGAACCGGGCCGAGGCCAACTGGGGCCAGGCCAGAAGAGCATTGAGGATTGCTCTCAGCTCCAGAATGTTTATGGGAAGAACAGACTCCGACCGAGTCAAAGTTCCCTGAGCCTTTAGAGAGCCCCAGACTGCTCCCCATCCCAGAAGGCTGGCGTCTGTTGTCACAATCACCCAAAAGGGTCTGCGAAAGCAGGTTCCCTGGGAGAGATGATCCTGAGACAACCACCAAAGAAGAGAATCCCTTGTCTCCTGTTCCAGCTGTATTTGCGGAGACAGGTCCGCATAATATCCGTTCCACTGACTGAGCATGTTTAACTGCAAAGGTCTGAGATGGAACCGGGCAAACGATATGATGTCCATAGCTGCTACCACGCACTGAGCCACTGATGGCCGAGGAGAGGACTGAAGCGCTAGACAAGAATCGAAAATCTTTGATTTCCTGGCATCTGTCAAAAAGATTTTCATTGATAGGGAATCTATTATGGTTCCCAAGAAAGTTAGCCTTGTATTTGGAACTAAGGAGCTCTTTTCCAAATTTACCTTCCATCCGTGAGATCGCAGGAAAGATAACATTTCCGTGTGGGATCTTGCTTGTTGAAAGGATGGCGCCTGGACCAGGATGTGGTCCAGATAGGGCGCCACTGCAATGCTCCGTAATTGGAGCACCGCTAACAGGTATCCCAGAACCTTCCACTTCCTTGCTCTAACATAGGCAAAGAGAATGACTGGGGTGGGAGGGAAGGGAGGTGATATTTAACCGCTTTGCTGTGGTGCTCTTTGCCGCCACCTGCTGGGCAGGAGTGATATATCCCATTAGTAATTAGATGATCCGTGGACTCGTGTCATTAGAAAGAAAGTCAATTTCAGTTCAAAATAAAAGTTTCCACATTTCCAAATAAACTTTAATGCATACTATAATCATACACAAACTGCTACCATATGTGAAACTAGTTATATAGCCGTGCGCAACCTCTTGGAATACCTTACAAAAGTCTCTGCAAATTCCTCCCTTTCCTGCTAATATAGTTCACATATAGCCAAGCTTGGAACTATTTGGATATAAAGACAAAAAAAAAAAAAAAAGAAGACTGTAGCCAATCAAGGCTCTTGGAAGATAGACCAGAGACAAGTCACACACAATTAGGTAGTCATATGATTATATTAAAGGGACATCAAAAACTTTGAAATGGTAATATAAAATGATATATATATATATATATATATATATATATATATATATATATATATATATATATATATATATATATATATATATCACACAGAGAAAACCCAGCACTCACTTACAAGCTCTCAGCTAAGATTTAAAAGCAAAAATGGAAAGGTTAGTCACCGCATCTGGCCAAATGGGACAAGCTCAGGTACCACGTCAAGGTCCTTTCCAATACCTGAGACCCTAAAACAGCCACACAATGCAAGCTTTCAAATCCAAACAAACTGAAAACAAGGGAAGGGTGCACAGGAATATGTAACCACCCTAGACATATACAAAACACGGAAGGGAACTGCACTCTCATACCGGACCGGGTACACATCCCATGACCCTGCAACATGATCCTGCAACCCTTGCACCCAGACCTGTCTGGGGTTAACTGCTTGTGGCTCTGGGGACAGCACAGCTTCCTGTGAGTGCCAGTGGCACCCAGGGCTGAGCATGTTGCAGGGTCATGGGATGTGTACCCGGTCCGATATGAGAGTGCAGTTCCCTTCCGTGTTTTGTATATGTCTAGGGCGGTTACATATTCCTGTGCACCCTTCCCTTGTTTTCAGTTTGTTTGGATTTGAAAGCTTGTATTGTGTGGCTGTTTTAGGGTCTCAGGTATTGGAAAGGACCTTGACGTGGTACCTGAGCTTGTCCCATTTGGCCAGATACGGTGACTAACTTTTCCATTTTTGCTTTTAAATCTTAGCTGAGAGCTTGTAAGTGAGTGCTGGGTTTTCTCTGTGTGTTGTATTAATTTGTTTTGTAATTTTCCCTATGGTTCTTGCACCCAGACCTGTCTGGGGTTAACTGCTTGTGGCTCTGGGGACAGCACAGCTTCCTGTGAGTGCCAGTGGCACCCAGGACTGAGCATGTTGCAGGGTCATGGGATGTGTACCCGGTCCGGTATGAGAGTGCAGTTCCCTTCCGTGTTTTGTATATGTCTAGGGTGGTTACATATTCCTGTGCACCCTTCCCTTGTTTTCAGTTTGTTTGGATTTGAAAGCTTGCATTGTGTGGCTGTTTTAGGGTCTCAGGTATTGGAAAGGACCTTGACGTGGTACCTGAGCTTGTCCCATTTGGCCAAATGCGGTGACTAACCTTTTCATTTTTGCTTTTAAATCTTAGCTGAGAGCTTGTAAGTGAGTGCTGGGTTTTCTCTGTGTGTTGTATTAATTTGTTTTGTAATTTTCCCTATGGTTCTTGCACCCAGACCTGTCTGGGGTTAACTGCTTGTGGCTCTGGGGACAGCACAGCTTCCTGTGAGTGCCAGTGGCACCCAGGGCTGAGCATGTTGCAGGGTCATGGGATGTGTACCCGGTCCGGTATGAGAGTGCAGTTCCCTTCCGTGTTTTGTATATGTCTAGGGTGGTTACATATTCCTGTGCACCCTTCCCTTGTTTTCAGTTTGTTTGGATTTGAAAGCTTGCATTGTGTGGCTGTTTTAGGGTCTCAGGTATTGGAAAGGACCTTGACGTGGTACCTGAGCTTGTCCCATTTGGCCAGATGCGGTGACTAACCTTTCCATTTTTGCTTTTAAATCTTAGCTGAGAGCTTGTAAGTGAGTGCTGGGTTTTCTCTGTGTGTTGTATTAATTTGTTTTGTAATTTTCCCTATGGTTCTTGCACCCAGACCTGTCTGGGGTTAACTGCGTGTGGCTCTGGGGACAGCACAGCTTCCTGTGAGTGCCAGTGGCACCCAGGGCTGAGCATGTTGCAGGGTCATGGGATGTGTACCCGGTCCGGTATGAGAGTGCAGTTCCCTTCCGTGTATATATATATATATATATATATATATATATATATATATATATATACTTTTATGATCTATTTTGTCCCCTTTTCCTGTAATTCCATTCTGAAATTGTGAGCGTTTCAGTTCCTGTTAGAAATGAAAGTGCAGAACACTGTTTTACTCCAGACAGCGATTGGCTGCACCCTCTAGTCACCTATTTATAACTATCCCTAATTGGGCACAGCAAAGAAAGTAACCTAAGTTACAACATGGCAGCTCCCATTGTTTTATAGACACTAAAATGTTACACTTATTTTGTCAATATTTAAACAGCGAATAAAATGTTAAAAAATACATCTACATGTTATTCTCAGACTAATCTTTTCTTTGAATGCATCATTCTGTCTAGCATTTATTTAGTGTTTAATGTCCCTTTAAGGCACTGGACATAAACCTATATTGTCTCTTATACCCTTGTGAAATGATATACAAGACTGGTAATGGTACCACCAATATAATTCATATGAAGAGCAAGGAGCAACTGTACCTACCGACGTCTGAAGAATTGCACAAAGCAAGCTCTAGATGAAGTTTAGTTAAAGGGACAGTAAACCTTAAAATTAATGTAATATAATTCTGCACATAGTGAACATTAATTTTAAGGTTTACTGACCATTTAAGTATCCTTATTGTTAATAAAAAAATAATTTTAATGATGAGATTAGATATTCCAAGAAAGAATTACTGTTTTCTTAAAAAGCGACATTAAGCCATGATTCATATAGTGCATGTAATGTTAACCATCTTTCTAATTTACTTCTATCATCAAATTTTCTTTGTTCTATTGGAATCTTTTGTTGAAAAGCAGGGACGTAAGCTCAGGAGTGTGCAAGTGTTTGGAGCATTATATGACAGCAGTTTTGCAAAAATGGCAGCACTATTTCCTGCCATGTAGTGCTCCAGACACTTACCAAGTTCTCTCTTTAAAGGGACACTAAACCCAAATTTTTCCTTTCATGATTCAGATAGAGCATGCAATTTTAAGCAACTTTCTAATTTACTCCTATTAACAATTTTTCTTCGTTCCCTTGCTATCTTTATTTGAAGAAAAAGAAATCTAAGCTTAGCAGCCGGCCCATTTTTGGTTCAGAACCCTGGGTAGCGCTTTCTGATTGGTGGCTACATTTAGCAAACACACTTACACACAATATAGTAATACGGCTAGATTATATTGCAGCTATAAACTTGAAGTCACAATTAAAAACTTTCACAATTCACACAATTTAAAAAAAACTTAAATTTCATTCTAATTTTCACATCACCTTTGTTTTCTTGGTATCCATTTTGAAAAGCATACCTATATAGATACTATATATACACTATAGAGAGTTAGCTGGTGATTGGCAACTACACACATAAACCGCTTGTTATTGGATCACCAGATGTGTTCAGCTAGCTCTCAGTAGTGCTCAGGATTTGGCTTTAAACTATGTGTTTAATCCCTTTACAAGGGATTTAATGGGACATTAAACACTAAACAAATGCTAGACAGAATGATGCATTCAAAGAAAGATTAGTGTGATAGTAACATGTAGATGTATTTAGTAAAGTTTCATTAGCTGTGAATAAATTAGTAACGTTTTAATATCTATAAAACAATTGGAGCTGCGATGTTGTAACTTAGGTTACCTTCTCTGCTGTGGTCAACTAGACACCGTTATAAATAGGTCACTAGATTGTGAGCCAATGGCTGTGTGGAATATAACAGTGTTCTGCACAGGAACTGAAAGCTCACAATTTCAGAATGGAATTACAGGAAACGCAGACAAAATAAATTATGAAAGTATATTGCAGAGTTTAAATATATATAACCTATTAAGGCAAACGCTGCTACATATCTTTCCTTAATTGGCTTAATCAGATAACTGCAAAACAATTCATTTTATATTACCTTTAACGACGCATGTCGTACAGGGTACGTCTTACACAAACTGGTCTTTAAAGACCAGCAATGTACCCTGTACATCGTTAAGGGTTTTAAGCGGCTGGAAGCTATCCTGATTGCTTCCAGACGCTTTCAAGGTATTGTAGTGATGCCTCGATATTGAGGCATCACTGCAATACCTTTTTAGGCACACCGATGCAGAGAGAGCCACTCTGTGGCCCTCTCTGCATCGGCCAGTGATGGTGCCAATCGTTGGATGGTGGGAGCCACTGAAGGGAGGTGGGTGGGCGGCCCATCATTTGGAAACTTCCTTCCGGCTGTTCTCTATGCCGGGTGTGCGCGGGAGCGTGCGCTTGAGGTGAGGGGCGGGTGCGCGCGCGCGTGCACCCGTGATCTAAGACAGTTGCTGGGGATTTTTTTTGTTGCTGGGAGAGGGTGGTGGGTGCAGAGGAGCGGTGATCTGGGGGTGATCTGGGAGGGGGAGGGTGTAGGGTATGGAGGGGGGCAGCTACACTACCGAAAAAGTTAGGTTTATAAAAAAAAAAAAAAAAAAAAGTTATTTTGCATAGTGGGTATTGGCAGACAGCTGCCAGTACCCAAAATGGTGGCTAATAGTTAGTGGGGGGAGGGTTAGAGAGTTCTTTGGGGGGGGGGGTCAGGCAGGTTGGGACTAAGGGGGGGATCCTACACAGCAGATCATGATTTTTTTTTTTATAATTAAAAAAAACTAAATAAAACCTATTTTAGTACTGGCAGACTTTCTGCCAGTACTTAAGATGGCGGGGACAATTGTGGGGTGGGGGAGGGAAGAGAGCTGTTTGGGAGGGATCAGGGGGTGGGATGTGTCAGGTGGGAGACTGATTTCTACACTAAAGCTAAAATTAACTCTTCAAGCTCCCTACAAGCTACCTAATTAACCCCGTCACTGCTGGGCATAATACAAGTTTGGTGCACAGCGGCATTTAGCGTCCTAATTACCAAAAAGCAATGCCAAAGCCATATATGTCTGCTATTTCTGAACAAAGGGGATCCCAGAGAAGCATTTACAACCATTTGTGCCATAATTGCACAAGTGGTTTGTAAATAATTTCAGTGAGAAACCCAAAGTTAGTGAAAAAGTGCACATTTTTTTTTTTATTTGATCGCATTTGGCGGTGAAATGGTGGCATGAAATATATCAAAATTGGCCTAGATCAATACTTTGGGTTGTCTACTACACTACAGCTAAAATTAACCCTACAAGCTACCTAATTAACCCCTTCACTGCTGGGCCTAATAGAAATGTGGTGCGCAGCGGCATTTAGCAGCCTTCTAATTACCAAAAAGCAAAGCCAAATATGTCTGCTATTTCTGAACAAAGGGGATCCCAGAGAAGCATTTACAACCATTTGTGCCATTATTGCACAAGTTGTTTGTAAATAATTTCAGTGAGAAACCTAATATTTGAGAAAAAGTTAGTGAAAATGTGAACGATTTTTTTTATTTGATCGCATTTGGCGGTGAAATGGTGGCATGAACTATACCAAAATGGGCCTAGATCAATACTTTGGGATGTCTACTAAAAAAAAAATATATACATGTCAAGGGATATTCAGTGATTCCAGACAGATATCAGTGTTCCAATGTAACTATCGCTAATTTTGAAAAAAAAGTGGTTTGGAAATAGCAAAGTGCTACTTGTATTTATTGTCCTATAACTTGCATAAAAAGCAAAGAACATGTAAACATTGGGTATTTCTAAACTCAGGACAAAATTTAGAAACTATTTAGCATGGGTGTTTTTCGAGGTTGTAGATGTGCAACAGATTTTGGGGTTCAAAGTTAGAAAAGTGTGTTTTTTCCCCCGTTTTTTTCATCATATTTTATCATTTTTTATGGTAAATTATAAGATATGATGAAAATAATGGTATCTTTAGAAAGTCCATTTAATGGCGAGAAAAACCGTATATAATATGTGTGGGTACAGTAAATGAGTAAGAGGAAAATTACAGCTAAACACAAACACCGCAGAAATGTAAAAATAGCCCTGGTCCTTAAGGGAAAGAAATTGAAAAATGGCCTTGTCCTTAAGGGGTTAAAGGCAGTGAGTAGCCTTGTTGTTTGTGGACTAAAGCCCAGATTGGCCCCTACAAATAAGACAAATGATGGGTCGAGTCTGGCAGTTAGTTAAACATCCTTTTTATTACAATTATTTTTGTTTTAAAACCATTAAGACTTAGCTGATGTAATTCTATAGCAATAGAACAGAAATGTCTTGTAATTACAAGGTGTTAACTGTCCCTTTTACTGGTAGCAACATTTTTCATCAAAATTCTTAAATTTGCCAATTCTTGCATTTACAAGTAGAGTTTGATTTAATTAAAACGTGTTTTCAATTTACATTTAATTGTTTTATTATACATACATATACACACACACATACATATATTTATTAGGGCTGCTCGATTATCCGCACATGCAGTTTTAAACCACGATTAATCGCCGCGGTTTAAAACTGCGAGAGTACGCGATTTTCCGAAAAAACAAAACATTTTTTTTCCTCATGAAAACGAAGGTGGACCAGGGTGTGGCTGTGGGCGGACCTGAGAATGCCAACAAAACGGCCATTTTTTTACGAGAAATCTCAGTGTGTGGCAGCAACTGGCTTTCATCCTGCAGTCATCGGGGAGTAGTGTGGCGGTGGTCAAGCGGTGAGACAGCTCAAAGTTGTGAGCAATAAAGTGAGTATTAAAAAAAACAAAAAAACAACAAAAAACTTTTAAAGTGCACTTTTTTTTCTGTGATGCATGTGAATGTGAACATTGAGATTTAGATAACATGTTTGTTCATTAAGGGTTGCTACTACTACTTGCTTGTAGGATGTATTTGTGAAATTTGTGAATTTATATAATATATTATATTATTTATGTTACACAATAAAATAATAATATAATTAATAATATATTTTACGAATATATTTTACTACTACAGAACAGTCTATAGCTCTACTCCATCATCAGAATATAGAGGATGATAATGATAGAGAATGAGACTTTTTAATAGATCGAATAAGATTCCCAGAAGATAGATCATCAATCTCCTAAACAGTACACAGTGGTGCAGTCAGTGCACATTTTTTTGTTTTAATAATATTTTTCCTCTAAATTTTAAATAGTTAATTTTATATTTACATTACCATTACCCTTATTATACCAGTTTGCAGTCCAGTAGTGTACCATAACACAAATAATTTTTAATAAATAAAAAAATATATATTAATTTATGTTCCCAAAAAAGTTATATTGGTTTAATAAAATTTTTATTTTTTATTTATGGATGGATGGATGCATTGCTGCAGCAAGTGCAAATAAATCTAATAATTTTTTATTGTAGCTCACCTGCAATTAATGCAAGTCAGATTTTTTTTTATCATTGATGCTAGGCTAGTGCTGCAACAATAAAAAATCATTAATGCATTTTGGTGAGCAAAAATATCAAAATTAGCATGATGCTTAAATGTGCAAGTAATGCATTCATTGTGTCAAGTCATCAAAGTAAAAAAACACTTTTTTCTACATTTAATTAATTTTTGTCTTTCCAAAAAGTAGAACTTGTCTCCCTCCCACCACCACCTTATTCTAAAAATCTTATGTTCATTGTTCAACCAAAAGCAAATACTGCCTGACAGTTCCTGTGTGTCGTCTACTCAAGTTCACCAAAGTCAGCCAACAGCTGTGGTTCCAGATTGCATCCTGTTTCTTCTTCTGCATCCTGTTTCTTCTTCCTGATGAAACAGTGTGGTAAAGCATTTGTGGCAGTCTATTCTGCAGTTTTAGTTTATAGTCTCTATCCTTTGAGACTCTTCTATATATTTTGGAGTACCTGTGTTCCAGTACCTGTGTTACCATCATATCACTAAGCTGGTTTGCTGCTAAATATCCAGCTTGTGCCTAATAGCATTGTCTGAGTGTTCTTCACAAATGTGAGTATACTGAATGAGAATCTACACTGATATCTTTTTGGTTTATTAGTGGTACACACAGGCGCCCTGTTTTGTCTTATCTTCTCCAGATTTTATGTCATTCTGTTTCTGCAATAAGTGAGCTGGGTTGCTGTCAAACATCCAGCCTGTTTCCAATAGAACTGTCTGAGTGCTCTTTGCAAATGTGAGTACCCTGATTACACATATAATTACATTTTTCACATATATGTGTGTATATGTGTTGATAGATGTTTTTGTGTTGATGTGTAGAGCTTACACACTCATTTATCATTGTCCTAATACACTTATTATAGTGCCCCCTATTTAGAGCTAGTTTATATTAGTCTCTTCAACAATCAGCTGTTTCTTCTTCTACAACAGCAAGGTCATCCACACATCCTGCATCCTGTTTCTTCTTCTACAACAGCAAGGTCATCCACACATCCTGCAGCCTGTTTCTTCTTCTACAACAGCAAGGTCATCCACACATCCGGTTTCTTCTTCTACAACAGCAAGGTCATCCACACATCCGGTTTCTTCTTCTACAACAGCAAAGTGATCCTGCAGGTGCACTGCAACTCAAAGCCTCTGTCTTCTACAACAGCAAGGTCAGCCATTCAGTCAGTGTCTTCTACAACAGCAAGTTCAGTCATCCAAAGCCAGTGTTTTCTACAAAAGCAAGGTCAGTCCTCCAGAGCCAGTATATTCTACAACTGCAAGGTCAATCTCCTCCAGTGAAAGCCAGTGTTGCCTCAGCCTCAAATAAACATGAATATGAGCAACCCCATTGTTGTCGTCTTTAAAGTTTATATTCAAATAATTTCAAGTGTAAGCCTGTGGTCTCTTGTCTCTTCTCAATCAAGGTGACTGCATCATCATTAAGTTAAGCGAGCCCATTGTTGTCTTCTTTATATTCTAGACTAAGGACAAGCCTGTGGTCTCTTGTCTCAATCCAGGTGATGTCACTGCATCATCAAGCCCATTGTTGTATTCTTTCTTTATATTCAAGTGCAGCTAGCCTGTGTTCTCTTCAATCAAGGTGACTGCATCATCAATCCCATTCTTGTCTTTATATTCAAGCGCAGCAAGCCACTGTGTTCTCTACTTCTCTTCAATCAAGATGCCTGCATCACTATCAGCCAATCTTTTTCTTCTTTAAAGTGCAGCAAGCCTGTGTTCTCTCTTCAATCAAGGTGACTGCTTAATCAAGACCATCGTTGAGTTCTCCACTTCTCTTCAATCAAGGGGATTGCATCATAGCACTATCAGCCTATCTTTTTCTTCTTTAAAGTGCAGCACGCCTGTGTTCTCTCTTCAATCAAGCCCATCATTGTCTTCTTTATATTCAAGTGCAGCTAGCCTGTGTTCTCTCTTCAATCAAGGTGACTGCATCATATAGCACATTGTTGTCCTCTCTTTATATTGAAGACTTTCAAGTGCAAGCCTGTGGTCTCTTGTCTTAATTGCAGCAGAAGCATATCATCCATTCTTTAATTATTAATCAAAATAAATTGTGTGATCCTAATCAAAAATCGTTATGAAGCTTTTTTAAGACTGCTTCCGCTGAGTCATCTCTGCAACTTGAAGAAGCTATACTAGCATCATCAGAGCTAAGCTAACTGCATTATCAAGGCCATTCAATAGTTCTCTGTCTTTGTATTCAAGTGCAAGACTGTGGTCTAGTCTCTCATTGTGCTACGGTTGCCAGTGACACCTGAGCCTACTGATATTGGCAGTGTGTGCGGTAGTATAATCTCCTAATTTTTTGTGCCAGCTGGTATTGTGTGCGTGGTACATAACATTCAAGATGAGTTCTGAAGAGCTGTCCGTGTCCAACAATAACGATGATGATGAAAATGATGTTGATGTTGCTACAGAATTGTTGGTGCCAAAGAAAAATTCAACATCAGTTGTTTGGGAATATTTTGGATTCAGAAAAGAGTATGTGAAACAGAACCAAGTAATCTGCAAAAGTTGTGGAACGAGTGTTGCAGCAAAACAAAGTAACACATCAAACCTGTTCCAGCACCTTAAACAGCGGCATAAGGAAATCTTTGAACTATATAACTAAAAAAAAACCCTGGTAGACAACACAAACAAGCTGTGAATCTAAAGTTGGGAAGCAGCAATCAATCATAAAGGCATTTGCAAGCACCACAGCAGCATATGGGAAGACCTCAAAAAGGCATAGAGAAATAACCAACGCTATTGCATATTATATATGCAAAGACATGGTGCCTGCATACACGGTTAGTAAAGAAGGCTTCAATAGAATGATACACACAAGAGATACCAAATGCCATCTCGCAATTACTTCTCAGTAGTTGCAATCCAAGAAAGGTATGCAAAATGCAAAGCTATAGTTGAATCTGAGATAAATCAATTGAAATACTATGCAACTACAGATATGTGGTCAAGCCGAACAAAGGAGACATATATGAGTTTAACTGTGCACTTCATCAATGATGATTTTAAGATCAAAAGTCTATGTTTGCAAACATCATACTTTCCTTCTGACCACACTGGAGAGAATGTAGAACAAGGTTTGAGAGAAGCTTTGACCTCATGGGGACTCTGTGAGGATCAACAAGTATCAATCACCACAGACAATGGCACAACCATCGTCAAGGCTGTTGCTCTGAATAAATGGACAAGAATACAGTGTTTTGGGCACAGGTTGCATCTTGAAATTGAAAATGCAAGAAATATGAGCCTCACATTTCTAGAGCCACAGGCTTATGCAAGAAAATGGTTTGCCATTTCTCACACAGCTGGAAAATGAAGGTGGCATTAACTCAAGCCCAGGAAGAACTTCAACTGCCAAAGCATTCACTTATAACAGAGTGCCCAACAAGGTGGAGCTCAAGACAAAAGATGATAGAGAGAGTTTTAGAGCAAGAGAGTTTGACTCAGGTTCTCTCTGCAGACAGAAAAAACAGACATCTGGTTACACAATGGCAGGACACTGATGTTCTTGAATCTGTGAGTAAGGCACTGGGGCAAGTTCAAGATTTTACTTATGCCCTTTCTGGAGAAAACTACGTCAGTGTATCATATGTTAAACCATTTCTGCATCTATTAAACACAAAGATACTGGTTTTGAAGGAAGATGATTCTGACCTTACCAAGACACTGAAATCCAAAATTCTTGAATACATGAATAGAAATGATGAAGATGAAGATACAGAAGATCTGCTAGATATGGCATCATTGCTTGATCCACGATTTAAGACAACCTACATAAATGCAGATAAAATTACAAGCATCAAGGCCAGGGTGATGTCTGATATGGCCATTGTGTCTGAGCACAAGCAGCAAGTTGTGCAGAAGGCAAGTCAAGCAATCAGCAGTCCACCATGCAAAGTTATAGATGTAGAAAAAGAAACAGTACAAGCACCTGCATTAGATGGTCCTCCTCCCGCAAAGAAATCAAGTAAGTTTTTAGGAAGTTTTTGCAAGACTGAGTCCACTGCGCCATCTCTGCAACTTGAAGAAGCCATAGCATCAGAGCTGAACAGCTACCTGCTTTCTCCCTACAATGATAGTGAGAAAAATCCTCTGCAATGGTGGAAACTACATCAGATTAACTTTCCAAAACTGAGCAAGCTCTCACAAAAATATCTTTGTGTTCCTGCAACTAGTTCACCATCAGAGGATGTTTAGCACAGGAGGAAATGTGGTGACCTGTCAACGTTCATGCTTTTTTTTAGCCAAAAACCTAACCCACTTAAAACACTAGTAATGCTTGAAATTAATAATGGTACTACAGTACTACTGTAGCTGTACTGTCCTAGTCGCATGTTGGTTTTTGTATCCAAAAACCACCTAACCTATCTAAAGTCTAAAAACCATGCACATTTTAAATGTTATATATTCTTTTTTGTTATTCTCTTGTTATTACATATTACTAAATTATTTACTATTACAAATCACAAATCATTAGAATTCCTTCATGGGCCCTGCTTTTACAAGCTCTATGTTATAGTTGTACTTAAAGGGACAGTATACACCAGAATTTTTATTGTTTTAAAAGATAGATAATCCCTTTATTACCCATTCCCCAGTTTTGCATAACCAACACAGTTATAATAATACACTTTTAACCTCTGTGATTATCTTGCATCTAACCCTCTGCAAACTGCCCCTTTTTTCAGTTCTTTTGACAGACTTGCAGTCTAGCCAATCAGTGCATGCTCCCAGATAACTTCACGTGCACAAGCACAGAGTTCACGTATTTCATATAGATAACAAACACCCTCTAGTGGTGAAAAACAGTTAAAATGCAATCTGAAAAGAGGTGGGCTTCAAGGTCTAAGAAATTAGCATATGAACCTCCTAGGTTAAGCTTTCAACTAAGAATACCAAGAGAACAAAGCAAAATTGGTGATAAAAGTAAATTGGAAAATTGTTTAAAATTACATGCTCTATCTGAATCATGAACGTTTATTTTGGCTTAGACTGTCCCTTTAACGTGTCACTCACTATGACAAAAAAAAAAAAACACTATGATGTTGTCAGCTCAAATACTTAGTGATTCACATTTCTCTCCTGTGTGAAAATGCACATGCACTTTGTGCACTGACTGTATTCTGGCTGTATCGATGGCCAATGCCATAACCAAGGCAGGCCAGCTTCCAAATGCCAATGTTTTTCTATTGTATTCTCTGTTTTAATGTTGAATAATGTACTATTACTGTACTATGCTGCAGTGCTGCTGCTATTAGTTGATGCATGGATGTTAAAAACAGGTTGCAGGATTTACCTTGTTAATGCCACATCCCTCATGTTTTCCTGGATAGTAGTCACTAAGCTAAATGACTAACACATGAAGCAGTGTGCGTTGTACTAAGTACTACCTTTAATGTGCAATTAGAAACACAAATCAGTGCTGCACAGTACGCACTTTGCAAGTTTCTCCATCCATATACACTTCTTCATATGTTACTCATACCACAGCTAGACTGACTGGCCAAGAAAAAACAGAATTTATGTTTACCTGATAAATTACTTTCTCCAACGGTGTGTCCGGTCCACGGCGTCATCCTTACTTGTGGGATATTCTCTTCCCCAACAGGAAATGGCAAAGAGCCCAGCAAAGCTGGTCACATGATCCCTCCTAGGCTCCGCCTTCCCCAGTCATTCGACCGACGTAAAGGAGGAATATTTGCATAGGAGAAATCATATGATACCGTGGTGACTGTAGTTAGAGAAATTAAATCATCAGACCTGATTAAAAAACCAGGGCGGGCCGTGGACCGGACACACCGTTGGAGAAAGTAATTTATCAGGTAAACATAAATTCTGTTTTCTCCAACATAGGTGTGTCCGGTCCACGGCGTCATCCTTACTTGTGGGAACCAATACCAAAGCTTTAGGACACGGATGATGGGAGGGAGCAAATCAGGTCACCTAGATGGAAGGCACCACGGTTTGCAAAACCTTTCTCCCAAAAATAGCCTCAGAAGAAGCAAAAGTATCAAATTTGTAAAATTTGGTAAAAGTGTGCAGTGAAGACCAAGTCGCTGCCTTACATATCTGATCAACAGAAGCCTCGTTCTTGAAGGCCCATGTGGAAGCCACAGCCCTAGTGGAATGAGCTGTGATTCTTTCAGGAGGCTGCCGTCCGGCAGTCTCATAAGCCAATCTGATGATGCTTTTAAACCAAAAAGAGAGAGAGGTAGAAGTTGCTTTTTGACCTCTCCTTTTACCAGAATAAACAACAAACAAGGAAGATGTTTGTCTAAAGTCCTTTGTAGCCTCTAAATAGAATTTTAGAGCACAAACTACATCCAAATTGTGCAACAAACGTTCCTTCTTTGAAACTGGATTCGGACACAAAGAAGGCACAACTATCTCCTGGTTAATATTTTTGTTAGAAACAACTTTCGGAAGAAAACCAGGTTTAGTACGCAAAACCACCTTATCTGCATGGAACACCAGATAAGGAGGAGAACACTGCAGAGCAGATAACTCTGAAACTCTTCTAGCAGAAGAAATTGCAACCAAAAACAAAACTTTCCAAGATAATAACTTAATATCTACGGAATGTAAGGATTCAAACGGAACCCCTTGAAGAACTGAAAGAACTAAATTGAGACTCCAAGGAGGAGTCAAAGGTTTGTAAACAGGCTTGATTCTAACCAGGGCCTGAACAAAAGCCTGAACATCTGGCACAGCCGCCAGCTTCTTGTGAAGTAAAACAGATAAAGCAGAAATCTGTCCCTTCAAAGAACTTGCAGATAATCCTTTCTCCAAACCCTCTTGTAGAAAGGATAGAATCTTAGGAATTTTTACCCTGTTCCATGGGAATCCTTTCGATTCGCACCAACAGATATATTTCTTCCATACTTTATGGTAAATTTTCCTAGTTACAGGCTTTCTAGCCTGAATAAGAGTATCAATGACAGAATCTGAGAACCCACGCGTTGATAAAATCAAGCGTTCAATCTCCAAGCAGTCAGTTGGAGTGATGCCAGATTCGGATGTTCGAACGGACCTTGAACAAGAAGGTCCCGTCTCAAAGGTAGCTTCCATGGTGGAGCCGATGACATATTCACCAGGTCTGCATACCAAGTTCTGCGTGGCCACGCAGGAGCTATCAAGATCACCGAAGCCCTCTCTTGATTGATCCTGGCTACCAGCCTGGGAATGAGAGGAAACGGTGGGAACACATAAGCTAGGTTGAAGGTCCAGGGCGCTACTAGTGTATCTACTAGAGTCGCCTTGGGATCCCTGGATCTGGACCCGTAGCAAGGAACCTTGAAGTTCTGACGAGACGCCATCAGATCCATGTCTGGAATGCCCCATAATGGAGTTATTTGGGCAAAGATTTCCGGATGGAGTTCCCACTCCCCCGGATGAAATGTCTGACGACTCAGAAAATCCGCTTCCCAATTTTCCACTCCTGGGATGTGGATTGCAGACAAGTGGCAGGAGTGAAGCTCCGCCCATTGAATTACTTTGGTCACTTCTTCCATCGCCAGGGAACTCCTTGTTCCCCCCTGATGGTTGATATATGCAACAGTCGTCATGTTGTCTGATTGAAACCTTATGAATTTGGCCTTTGCTAGTTGAGGCCAAGCCTTGAGAGCATTGAATATCGCTCTCAGTTCCAGAATGTTTATCGGGAGAAGAGATTCTTCCCGAGACCATAGACCCTGAGCCTTCAGGTGTTTCCAGACCGCGCCCCAGCCCACCAGGCTGGCGTCGGTCGTTACAATGACCCACTCTGGTCTTCTGAAGCTCATCCCTTGGGACAGGTTGTCCAGGGTGAGCCACCAACGGAGTGAATCTCTGGTCCTCTGATCTACTTGGATAGTCGGGGACAAATCTGTATAATCCCCATTCCACTGTCTGAGCATGCACAGTTGTAATGGTCTTAGATGAATTTGCGCAAAAGGAACTATGTCCATTGCCGCAACCATCAAACCTATTACTTCCATGCACTGCGCTATGGAAGGAAGAAGAACAGAATGAAGTACTTGACAAGAGCTTAGAAGTTTTGATTTTCTGGCTTCTGTCAGAAAAATCTTCATTTCCAAGGAGTCTATTATTGTTCCCAAGAAGGGAACTCTTGTTGACGGAAATAGAGAACTTTTTTCTACGTTCACTTTCCACCCGTGAGATCTGAGAAAGGCTAGGACAATGTCCGTATGAGCCTTTGCTTGTGGTAGAGACGACGCTTGAATCAGTATGTCGTCCAAGTAGGGTACTACTGCAATGCCCCTTGGCCTTAGCACCGCTAGAAGGGACCCTAGTACCTTTGTGAAAATTCTTGGAGCAGTGGCTAGTCCGAATGGAAGTGCCACAAACTGGTAATGCTTGTCCAGAAAGGCGAATCTTAGGAACCGATGATGTTCCTTGTGGATAGGAATATGTAGATACGCATCCTTTAAATCCACCGTGGTCATGAATTGACCTTCCTGGATGGTAGGAAGAATTGTCCGAATGGTTTCCATCTTGAACGATGGGACCTTGAGAAATTTGTTTAGGATCTTGAGATCCAAAATTGGTCTGAATGTTCCCTCTTTTTTGGGAACTATGAACAGATTGGAGTAAAACCCCATCCCTTGTTCTCCTAATGGAACAGGATGAATCACTCCCATTTTTAACAGGTCTTCTACACAATGTAAGAATGCCTGTCTTTTTATTTGGTCTGAAGACAATTGAGACCTGTGGAACCTTCCCCTTGGGGGTAGTTCCTTGAATTCCAGGAGATAACCTTGAGAAACTATTTCTAGCGCCCAAGGATCCTGAACATCTCTTGCCCAAGCCTGAGCGAAGAGAGAGAGTCTGCCCCCCACCAGATCCGGTCCCGGATCGGGGGCCAGCATCTCATGCTGTCTTGGTAGCGGTAGCGGGCTTCTTGGCCTGCTTACCTTTGTTCCAGCCTTGCATCGGTCTCCAGGCTGGCTTGGTTTGAGAAGAATTACCCTCTTGCTTAGAGGATGTAGAATTTGAGGCCGGTCCGTTTCTGCGAAAGGGACGAAAAAATTTTTATTTTTAGCCTTAAAAGACCTATCCTGAGGAAGGGCGTGGCCCTTTCCCCCAGTGATGTCTGAAATAATCTCTTTCAAGTCAGGGCCAAACAGCGTTTTCCCCTTGAAAGGGATGTTAAGCAATCTGTTCTTGGAGGACACATCCGCTGACCAAGACTTCAGCCAAAGCGCTCTGCGCGCCACAATAGCAAAGCCTGAATTTTTCGCCGCTAATCTAGCTAATTGCAAAGTGGCGTCTAAGGTAAAAGAGTTAGCCAACTTAAGTGCTTGAACTCTGTCCATAACCTCCTCATAAGAGGATGCTTGATTGAGCGACTTTTCTAGTTCCTCGAACCAGAAACACGCTGCTGTAGTGACAGGAACAATGCATGAAATTGGTTGTAGAAGGTAACCTTGCTGAACAAACATCTTTTTAAGCAAACCCTCTAATTTTTTATCCATAGGATCTTTGAAAGCACAACTATCTTCTATAGGGATAGTGGTGCGTTTGTTTAGAGTAGAAACCGCCCCCCCTCGACCTTGGGGACTGTCTGCCATAAGTCCTTCCTGGGGTCGACCATAGGAAATAATTTCTTAAATATACACCAAAAAACTCTGAGCCATCTCCGTGGAGATGTTGCCTGTGCAACGGCAAAGAGAATGACTGGGGAAGGCGGAGCCTAGGAGGGATCATGTGACCAGCTTTGCTGGGCTCTTTGCCATTTCCTGTTGGGGAAGAGAATATCCCACAAGTAAGGATGACGCTGTGGACCGGACACACCTATGTTGGAGAAAATGGACAATGTGCTGTGGTAATAACTGTCCAGCTAATTTAATTTCAATTTGCTGTTGTGTGTGTTGAGTTTACTTGTTTGTATTATGTATTGTAGTTGTACTCTAACTACCAATGTTCTAAGTGTTCTGTACTACAGCTATACCTGTAACAATGTATGTAATGACAGGGGGCAGGATGCAAGAATTACCCTTGTCAATGCCACATCCCCCATGTTTTCCTGGACAGTCAATCAGCTAAATAACTAACACATGCAGCAGTGTGCATTGTAATAGCTTTACTGTACTTAGAAACAGAACACACATCATGTTGCTGCACACTCAGCACTTTTCAGGTTTCTCCATGCATGCAATGCATACACTGTTTCATATGTTACTCATACCACAGCTAGACTGACTGCCCAGTGCCCAAGAAAACAAAGGACAATGTGGTAAGGACTGGCCAGCTATTTTCATTTCAATTAGCTGTGTGTGTGTTGAGTGCAGTTGTTTGTATTATGTATTGTACTAGTTACTCTAACTATAACTGGTGTTCTACTTAGTGTTCTGTACTACAGCTATAGCTGTAAAAATTAATGTAATATGACAGGCTGCAGGATGTCAGGATTGACCTTGTCAATGCCACATCCCCCATGTTTTCATGGACAGTCACTCAGCTAAATGACTAACACATGCAGCAGTGTACTGCATTGTACTATCTTTACTTAGAAACACAAATCATGCAGCTGCAGCTTTCTTAGGTTTCTTTCTACATGCTGCACACACTGCTTCATATGTTACTCTTACCACAGATAGACTGACTGCCCAAGAAAACATGGGCAATGTGGTAAGAACTGACCAGCTAATTTCATTAAAATTAGCTTTGTTTGTGTGTTGAGTTCACTTGTTTGTATTATGTACTAACCTCCTGTACATAACTGTGTTCTTAGTGGTCTTTTATATAGTAGAGCTACTACTACAGAATAGCTGTGACTAGAGTGTGATGTAATATGACAGGCTGCAGGATGTCAGGATTGACCTTGTCAATGCCACATTCCTCTTGTTTCCCTGGACAGTAACTCCTAAAATGAATAACACATGCAGCAGTGTGTGCATTCATTGTACTTACTTTACTGCACTTATATTTATATACAGAACTTCACAAGTCACACTGCTGTAAAGACAGCAATTTTCAGGTTTCTTCATGCTTACACTGCTTCATATGTTAATCATACCACTGTGTCCACAGTTAGAATTACTGTCCAATAAAACATGACAATGTTATGTGAACTTGTGTGTCATAAGACCTAATAACTGGCTACTATTTAATCACCTCACAGGCAGCAAATTTTATTGTAACTATTTTATGTTTTCTATTTTTATTATTTTATTTTTGGATATTGATAAACATGCACATTAAGATTCTGTAGTGTTAAATACATTTTTTAATACTAAATGAAGGTGTTAGTCATTTTTAATAAAATTGCGATTTTTTTTGGCCCATATCGCCCAGCCCTAATATATATATATAAAATGCCCCACACACAATAACTGCATCATACTGAACAATATATCCTAGTGAGACAGGAAGATGTGGGAAAATGAAGGTAAAAAGTACTTGCTGTTTATCATACAGGGAGACTGGGAACCACATTTGAGAAAGTAGTATGTGTAAGGTGGTTGGTACATTGTGCAGTGGAAGAGGTAGGGAACAGCAACATTTCCATGAGACAGAGCAGCAAAACCATTTTGAATTTAATTGCACAAATAATTTGGCAAGTGAGGATTAAAGTCTCTGAGAAGAGACCAATTTACAGGGGATATTTATTAACTTCTGCAAGTTAGTTTACAGAGGGAAAATAAAGTTGTGACACTGATATTGTTGATAACCATCTCAACAAGGGTTAATTTAGTAAGAATGTGTAGCACAAACTCACCTCGGCCAAAAGACTTTCTAGCTGTGTAATGTGCTGGCCTGTAGACTGGCTTTTTTCCCGTATTCCCTCCTGAAGTACATTCACCTGAAGCGAAAGCTGTCTTTCCATCTCTGTAGCCTATAGACCAAAAGATCAACTAGGCATAAATACATACATTTGGTAAATAGCAGTCAGGAATATATAGAACACACATTCTTAATTTATAAAGCCTAGAGAAAGTCATGCATGGATGTCAAGGAGGTGAAGTCAAACTTTGATACATTCTACTCACAGACTAATGCAAGTTTATAAAAGGTATCACTGGCACATGCTGAGGGAGTATTTTGTTGGGTACCCAGAACTTTTTTTTTCACTTTCTATGATACTTTTAGTGAAACATTTTCTGCAGGTCATTTTGAAATTAAATTTTAAATTAGGCAGTTACAGTTAGCTTCATCTAGCACTACTATAAGCACTTTGGAGAAACCGTGGATACTCATACAATCCTATTTGGAGTTGGGCTACACACCTCTATAGGCCGGTCCCGATTGGATGTTTTCAAGCTAACCCGCTGACGTCACCTTCCTCCCTTCCCTCGGAGCGCGGCTTGATTGAAGTAGTAAATTATCCAGCTAAGCGGCCACGCTGTGTAAGCGTTGGGAGTGGTCACGAGTCTGGAGTGCTGTGACTATCCCTGAGGCCGGCGGATGAATCGGATAACAGCCGTACAAGAAAAGGGTTTGGAGGCCAGCCTGATCTGGATACGAGGTGAGCGTGTTTTCACTAATATATGAACATTACTTTACGGGTTTGCATCGGCTTGTCACCGAAGGGGATTGACCGGTAACAGAGGGATTGCTTTCTACACATTTATCACAGATTGTGTGCCCAACAGTAACTTATGATATGATAAAGCTACATTTGACGAACTTTGCATTAGATGTTTTGACCTACATAGAAGGTAATTGATAGGTCACAAGGATAGCCCCACTCCCCATCAATAATAGTTACACTAAAGCACTAGCTCAATCACAAAGTGTCGAAAATAGAGAAAACAATTTTTATAATATATTGCAGCAGTTAAAAATTGCATTTCAAATTAGCATAATGTTTTTTTTAACATTTTAAAAATGTCTCGAATAAATTTGTTTCCTTTGCTTTTGGTCTAAGATCAGATAATTTAGTAATAAGGGGGTGTGTCTGGGTGGCGACTCTAGATGGTCGCAATATCTGAGGCTGGAAATGAGTAACCACTAATCCGCCGATTATCAGTGGATTTTGACATCACATTCTACACTATTCAAGCACATATTCTGTTGCCTTTTCTCTTGCTGAAGAGATTAGTATAAGTTTGTACTGTGTGCATGGCTTTGCAGCACGGATCCAGACCATTGGGGCCCTAAGCGGTGGCCTATCTATAGAGCTCCAATCTAGAGATGGCTGTAAATCAGGAGGTAATGTTTGCTGATAGCCAGCTTCTTATGCAAGAGTTTGAACCTTACTATTACTCCCAGATTTGATTGTCTTATATCCCTTGTGGATTGCACAGCTGCAATGTGTGAAAAACCTAAAACTGAAGGAGGAGATGCCATGTTGACTAAACCTAGAGTGCTTCTCAGTATACATGCGGAACAGTATCCCAGTCCTGTATAGCTACAGATTACTATATTCCTTATGAGGGGCTTATACTCTGGTTGGTAGACACACTGAAATAAGTTATTTTTATACACTATGCTTTATTTCTATTAGTTATGTGCGTCTACTAACAATTTACTCTTTTTTCTTTAAATAGGCTAATGTTCTAGCATTTACAGCTGATGATATTATGTAATAACAGCTAAGCATTAGAGCTGCACTTAACAGTAAAGACTCATTGCCCATCATTTATATAAGTGGCAGCCTGGGAGTTCAGTCTCAATTGACTTCATGATATGGGGGACTACAAATTAACAATGTCTAAAGTGAACCCCATACAATAGCATTTTTCGCATTATAGGACAACATGAATTGTCTCAATGTATGTGTATATATATATATATATATATATATATATATATATATATACACGCATACATACACACACACACAGTCCACTGACCATATATGATATCTATATGAGGAACTTAGTAGGAGATGACACTAGGCTTTAACTTCTACTGGCTGCTACCCAACGATAGGACACAGCTTCTTGAGAATTATAACAGTCAGATATCGGATTTAAGAAGCTATTATCATCAGTATATTTGCACTCAGAGGCACCATCACTGTCTGCATATCATATATAGTTACTAAACTAACCTGCTAATAATGTTGTCAGTACAGTATATATTTTAAAACTGATATGTCCAACCCTAAGATATCCATCTACATTTCCCTCCTGCAAAATGTTTTATATACTATAGCATCAGGACCCAACAGTGGCCCTATAAATATTTCTCTCCCACAATTCCCTTTTTCTATTGAGTTAATGTATTAAGTAGTCCAAAAGGGGCTGCTAGTTTGCATTTGGAGTTTTAAAAAAAAAAATATGTTGATTACAAAAATGGAAGAAGCTTTCTTGGCTATTTAAATATTATCCCTCCTATAGAGTTGTTTATTCAAAAGTGGCTTTAATTTGTGTGGTGGATATATTTTATATCTCATATTTTCCACTTAATAGAAAAAAACTAAATTTATGCTTACCTGATAAATTTATTTATCTTGTGGTGTATCCAGTCCAGGGATCATCCATTACTTGTGGGATATTCTCCTTCCCAACAGAAAGCTACAAGAGGACACCCACAGCAGAGCTGTCTATATAGCTCCTCCCCTAACTGCCAACCCCAGTCATTCGACCGAAGACAAGCAAGAAAAAAGGAGAAACTATAGGGTGCAGTGGTGACTGTAGTTTAAAAATAAAAAACACCTGCCTTAAAATGACAGGGCGGGCCGTGGACTGGATACACCACAAGAGAAATTTATCAGGTAAGCATAAATTTTGTTTTCTCTTGTAAAGGTGTATCCAGTCCACGGGTTCATCCATTACTTGTGGGATACCAATACCAAAGCTTTAGGACACAGATGAAGGGAGGGAAAAGGCAGGCACTTAAACGGAAGGCACCACTGCCTGTAAGACCTTTCTCCCAAAAATAGCCTCAGAGGAAGCAAAAGTATCAAATTTGTAGAATTTAGAAAAAGTATGAAGCGAAGACCAAGTCGCCGCCTTACAAATCTGTTCAACAGAGGCCTCATTTTTAAAAGCCCATGTGGAAGCCTCTAGTGGAATGAGCTGTAATTCTTTCAGGAGTCTGCTGGCCAGCAGTCTCATAAGCTAAGCGGACTAAGTTTCTCAGCCAAAAAGAAAGAAGTTGACAAAGCCTTTTGGCCTCTCCTCTGTCCAGAGTAGACAACAAACAAAGCAGATGTTTGACGAAAATCCTTCGTAGCTTGTAAATAAAACTTTAAAGCATGAACTACATCAAGATTGTGTAATATATGTTCCTTCTTAGAGGAAGGATTAGGACATAATGAAGGAACAACGATCTCCTGATTGATATTCTTATTAGATAACACTTTAAGAAGAAACCCAGGTTTGGTACGTAAAACTACCTTATCTGCATGGAAAATCAGATAAGGGGAATCACACTGTAAAGCAGATAACTCCGAAACTCTTCGAGCCGAGGAGATAGCAACTAAAAACAGAACTTTCCAAGATAAAAGTTTAATATCTATGGTTCAAACGGAACCCCTTGAAGAACTTTAAGAACTAAATTTAAACTCCATGGCGGAGCAACAGGTTTAAACACAGGCTTGATTCTAACCAAAGCCTGACCAAACACCTGGACGTCTGGAACCTCAGCCAGACGTTTGTGCAAAAGAATAGACAGAGCAGAAAACTGTCCCTTTAGGGAACTAGCTGACAATCCCTTCTCCAATCCTTCTTGGAGAAAGGATAATATCCTAGGAATCCTGACTTTACTCCATGAGTAACCCTTGGATTCACACCAATGAAGATATTTACACCATATCTTATGATAGATTTTCCTAGTGACAGGCTTTCAAGCCTGAATCAAGGTATCAATGACCGACTCGGAAAAAACACGCTTTGATAGAATCAAGCGTTCAATCTCCAAGCAGTCAGACGCAGAGAAATTAGATTTGGATGTTTGAAGGGACCTTGAAGTAGAAGGTCCTGCCTTAGCGGCAGAGTCCATGGTGGAAAGGCTGACATGTCCACCAGATCTGCATACCAAGTCCTGCATGGCCACGCAGGAGCTATCAAAATCACTGAAGCTGTCTCCTGCTTGATTTTGGCAATCAGACGAGGGAGCAGAGGAAACGGTGGAAACACATAAACCAGACTGAAGGACCAAGGCGCTGCTAGAGCATCTATCAGCGCTGCCTTGGGATCCCTGGACCTGGACCCATAACTAGGAAGCTTGGCGTTCTGACGAGACGCCATGAGATCCAGTTCTGGTTTGCCCCATAGTTGAATCAACTGGGCAAATACCTCCGGATGGAGCTCCCAATCCCCCGGATGAAAAGTCTGCCAACTTAGAAAATCCGCCTCCCAGTTCTCTACTCCTGGGATATGGATAGCTGAGAGATGGCAAGAGTGAACCTCTGCCCATAGAATTATCCTTGAAACCTCCAGCATTGCCAGGGGGCTCCTTGTTCCCCCCTGATGGTTGATATAGGCTACAGTCGTGATGTTATCCGACTGAAATCTGATGAACCTGACCGCAGCTAGCTGAGGCCAAGCCTGAAGAGCATTGAATATCGCTCTTAGTTCCAGAATGTTTATCGGAAGGAGGGATTCCTCCTGAGTCCACGAACCCTGAGCCTTCAGGGAGTTCCGGACTGCGCCCCAGCCCAAAAGGCTGGCATCTGTCGTCACTATAGTCCATTCTGGCCTGCGGAAACTCATTCCTCTGGACAGATGGACCCGAGATAGCCACCAGAGAAGAGAATCCCTGGTCTCTTGATCCAGATTTAGTAGAGGGGACAAATCTGTGTAATCCCCACTCCACTGATTGAGCATTCAAAGTTGCAGTGGTCTGAGATGTAGGCGGCAAACGGATTTATGTCCATTGCCGCTACCATTAAGCCGATTACGTCCATATCCTGAGCCACTGATGGCCAAGGAGTGGAATAAAGAGGACGGCAGGAAGTTAGAAGCTTTGACAACCTGACCTCTGTCAGAAAAATTTTAATTTCTACAGAATCTATCAGAGTTCCTAGGAAGGAAACTCTTGTCAGAGGGGAGAGAGAACTCTTTCCTTCGTTCACCTTCCACCCGTGAGACCTCAGGAATGCCAGAACAATGTCCATATGTGACCTGGCGATTTGAAAAGTCGACGCCTGTATCAGAATGTCGTCTAGATAAGGGGCCACCGATATGGCCCGCGGTCTTAGAACCACCAGAAGGGACCCTAGAACCTTTGTAAAGATTATTGGTGCCGTGGCTAACCCAAAGGCAAGAGCCACAAACTGGTAATGCCTGTCTAGGAAGGTGAACCTGAGAAACTGATGATGATCTCTGTGTATCGGAATGTGTAGATAAGCATCCTTTAAGTCCACGGTAGTCATATATTGACCCTCCTGGATCATAGGTAGGATGGTTCGAATAGTCTCCATCTTGAAGGATGGGACCCTGAGAAATTTGTTTAGGATCTTGAGATCCAAGATTGGTCTGAAAGTTCCCTCTTTTTTGGGAACTATAAACAGATTTGAATAGAAGCCCTGCTCCTGTTCCTCCCTTGGAACTGGGTGGATCACTCCCATAACCAGTAGGTCTTGAACGCAACATAAGAATGCCTCTCTCTTTATCTGGTTTGCAGATAATTGTGAGAGATGAAGCTATGAAATCCAGAAGATATCCCTGGGAAACAATCTCCAGAGCCCAGGGATCCTGGACGTCTCTTGCCCAAGCCTGGGCGAAGAGAGAAAGTCTGCCCCCCACTAGATCCGGTCCCGGATCGGGGGCTACTCCTTCATGCTGTCTTAGAGGCAGCAGCAAGTTTTTTGGCCTGCTTCCCCTTGTTCCAAGCCTGATTAGGTCTCCAGACTGGCTTGGACTGGGCAAAATTTCCCTCTTGTTTTGCAGTAGAGGAAGTTGAAGCTGCGCCACTGTTGAAGTTTAGAAAGGAACGAAAATTAGTCTGTTTGGTCCTTAATTTGTTGGACCTATCCTGGGGAAGGGCGTGACCTTTTCCTCCAGTAATATCAGAAATGATCTCCTTCAGTCCAGGCACGAATAGGGTCTGCCCTTTGAAGGGGATGTCCCAAATAAAGATTTATCACCCTCAGAGAAAAAACGTTTTTTCTATAAACCAAATGCAAACGTTTTTACACTAAGTAATATGAGTATTAACATGAATGTTACCCTTTTTTGCAAGTATGATCCCAGTCGTTGTTAAATCACTGTATCAGGCTTACCTCAAATATACCAGGCACTTGTCAGCATTTTCTAGACATTATCATCTCTCTAGAAAAAAATATACTGAACATACCTCAAAGCAGGTAATCTGCAGACCGTCCCCCCAACTGAAGTTTTCTTTCCATACTCTTCAGTTATGTGTGAGAACAGCAATGGACCTTAGTTACAAACCGCTAAGATCATCAAACCTCCAGGCAGAATTCTTCTTCCAATTTCTGCCTGAGAGTAAAACAGTACAACGCCGGTACCGTTTAAAAATAACAAACTCTTGATTGAAGGTAAAAACTACACTAAGTCACCACATATCTCTTGATACTTCTTTTCTTGTCGAGAGCTGCAAGAGAATGACTGGGGGTGGCTATATAGACAGCTCTGCTGTGGGTGTCCTCTTGCAGATTCCTGTTGGGAAGGAGAATATCCCATAAGTAATGGATGAACCCGTGGACTGGATACACCTTTACAAGAGAAATAAGGTGCTGTACTATGTTTTCTTACGTTAACCCACATAGAAGGTTGTACAATTGTTCAATAGACAAATAATAGTTTTATGTTGTTTATTTGTAGTCCACCATGGAATTGGTTTCTAGTTCTTATTCTGACAGAGCTATATATATATTTCTATATTTACAAGTGTGTTGTTTCCTTTAGTAATATGTATAATAGTTAACATATTTAATAGATTTCACATATTTTGATAGTTATTTCCAGTAGCTCTGTGTACTAATACAATATGAATATAACTCAACATTATTGTTTATACAGAATTGTAATAAATGCGTTTTGGCATACTATCTCAAAGGTCCAAAAGTGGCCTTATAGTTTATACAATTTTACTGAACTACAATTTCTATACCCGTTGCCTATATATAGTGAGTTCTATAGTCTTATAACTTTTATATTTGTTACTTTCATATAGTGAATGTATAGGTCCAAAAGTGGCCTGTATCACCTAAAAACCCTCAGTTTAGAGAGTTGAGATATTTGGGGTCCAAAAGTGGACTCTGTTAATGAGGGCAAAAAAGAGCAGAGTTCATGGGTTTGCACTTCAAATATGTGATGTATTATTCTGTACTTTGGCAAATTAACGTGTACATGTACATTGATGTGGTCATATATATGACCGTGTCTTTTGAATGCTAAAAGAGCAAACTGCTTACAGCTTTGCAGACCGGGAAAGGCTAGGGGGCAGCTGCTGCTGGGAGGCGGGTGGGTGGCCCTGTACCTGGACTTTGCAAGAGCATGCACACGCCACCACCCTCCTCCCCGCACGCTACCGTGACTGCGCATGCACTTGCAGAGTCCAGGTACAGGGCCGCCCACCCGCCTCCCAGCAGCAGCTCCCACCCACCAACGATCGGCTGCATCGATAGCCGATGCAGAGAGGGCCACAGAGTGGCTCTCTGCATTGGATGCTTAAAAAAGGGTATTGCAGGATGCCTCAATATTGAGGCATTACTGCAATACCCTGAGAGCTACTGGAAGCGATCACAATCGCTCCCAGCGCTCAATTAGATCAAGGACGTACCAGGTACGTCCATTGTCACTAACTGACAGTTTTTGTAGGACGTACCTGGTACCTCCTTGGTCGTTAAAGGGATACTAAATGCAATTTTTTTCTTTCATGGTTCAGATGGAGCATGCAATTTTAAGCAACTTTTTAATGTACTCCTATTACCAATTCTTCTTCGTTCTCTTGCTATCTTTATTTTAAGAAGCAGGAACCTATTTAGGAGCCGGACCATTTTTGGTTTAGCACCCTGGATAGCGCTTGCTGATTAGTGGGTTCATTTAGCTACCAATCAGCAAGCGCTATCCAGGGTTCTGAACCAAAAATGGACCGGTGTTCTATATTATTCGCCGACTTTGTTAGGTTTTCCTACCTCTGGCCACGCCTACACAATACTTGTAAAAACAGTTGTGCATGCATGCGCTCTACAGAACACGATAATAAAATTGCAAATTACACTAAAGAGCACGCATGCGCTCACTGCCGCAGTCGACAAGTATCACAAAAGTGGTATGTTCACAATTTTGGCAGTAGCTGTGGGCATACAAATAAATACATAGTCAATATCATTGAAAGGATTTGTACGATTTTCATAATATAAATAGTTACACTCTGGGGACATCTAAATACCACTGGCAAAAAAAGGCTTCATAGTCACTATTATTGTACGGATTTGTTTGAGTCAATAAGTGAAAGGTCATAATTATTTTTTTTTTTTATAAATAATTACAAACATTCCCTTTCATGATAGTGACTATGAAGCCTTTTTTTGCCAGTGGTATTTAGATGTCCACAGAGTGTTTATAACTATTTATATTATGAAAATCATACAAATCCTGCCAACCTCCTGGGACGAAAGGCAAAGAATGACTGGGGGATCGGGGAAGTGGGAGGAGTATTTAAGCTTTTGGCTGGTAGGTCTTTGCCTCCTCCTGGTGGCCAGGTTCTTATTTGCCATAAGTAATAAATTCGGCTGTGGACTCTTTCCCATTAGGAAGAAAGGAAATTTATGCTTACCTGATAAATTTATTTCTTTTAAGATTTCATCCTTACTTATGGGATTATGCCTCCTGTTTAGCAGGAAGTGGCAAAGAGCACCACAGCAGAGCTGTATATATATAGCTCCTCCCTTCCCTCCCACCTCCAGTCATTCGACCAAAGTTAGGAAGAGAAAGGAAAACTAAGGTGCAGAGGTGACTGAAGTTTAACAAAAAGAAAAACCTGTCTTAGAAAAACAGGGTGGGCCGTGGACTCGTCGTATCGTAAAATAAATAAATTTATCAGTTAAGCATGAACTTTCCTTTTCTTTTACAAGATACGACGAGTCCACGGATTTCATCCTTACTTATGGGATACAATACCAAAGCTATAGGACACGGATGAAAGGGAGGGACAAGACAGGAGCCTAAACGGAAGGCACCACTGCTTGAAGAACCTTTCTCCCAAAACCAGCCTCAGAAGAAGCAAAAGTATCAAATTTGGAAAAAGTGTGAAGAGACGACCAAGTTGCAGCCTTTCAAATGTGTTCAACAGAAGCATCATTTTTAAATGCCCATGAGGAAGCCACAGCCCTAGTAGAATGAACTGTAATTCTTTCAGGAGGCTGCTGCCAGCAGTCTCATATGCCAGACGGATGATACTCTTCAGCCAAAAAGAAAGAGGTAGCCGTAGCTTTCTGGCCCCTACGCTTTCCAGAAAAAACAACAAATAATGAAGATGATTGACGAAATTCCTTAGTCGCCTGCAAGTAAAACTTCACAGCACGGACCACGTCCAAGTTATGCAACAGACGCTCCTTCTTAGAAGAAGGATTAGGACATAATGAAGGAACAACAATTTCCTGATTAATATTCTTATTAGAAACAACCTTAGGAAGGAAACCAGGTTTGGTACGTAAAACCACCTTATCAGAATGGAAGATAAGATAAGGCGAGTCACATTGTAACGCTGAAAGCTCAGAAACTCTACGAGCAGAAGAAATAACAACCAAAAATAACACCTTCCAAGATAACAACTTAATATCTATAGAATGCAGGGGTTCAAACGGAACCCCTTGAAGAACAGTAAGAACTAAATTCAAACTCCAAGGTGGAGCAATGGGTCTAAACACAGGCTTGATTCTGGTTAGAGCCTGGCAAAAAGACTGAACCTCTGGAACATCTGCCAAACGTTTGTGTAGTAAAATTGACAAAGCAGAGATTTGTTCCTTTAAGGAACTTGCTGATAACCCTTTCTCCAATCCTTCTTGGAGAAAAGACAGAATCCTGGGAAACCTAACTCTACTCCATGAGAAGCCCTTGGATTCGAACCAATAAAGATATTTACGCCATATCTTATGGTAGATCTTTCTAGTAACAGGCTTACGTGCCTGAATCAAAGTATCAATGACCGAATCAGAGAACCCCCGCTTAGATAAAATCAAGCGATCAATCTACACAAGCAGTCAGTTGCAGAGAAACTAGATTCGGATGTTGGAAGGGTCCCTGAATGAGAAGGTCCTGCTGCCTCAATGGAAGCTTCCACGGTGGCAGAGAGGACATGTCCACTAGATTGGCATACCAAGTCCTGCGAGGCCACGCAGGCGCGATTAGAATTACTGAAACCCTCTCCTGTTTGATCCGAGCAATCACCTGGAGAAGGAGAGCAAACGGTGGAAACACATAAGCTAGGTTGAACGACCAAGGCACTGCCAAGGCATCTATCAGTTCGGCCTGAGGATCCCTTGACTTGGATCCGTATCTTGGGAGCTTGGCATTCTGACGAGACGCCATCAGACCCAATTCCGTTCTGCCCCATCTGAGAATCAGGCAAAGACCTCCGGATGGAATTCCCACTCCCCCGGATGAAACGTCGGTCTGCTTAAAAAGTCCGCTTCCCAGTTGTCCACTCCTGGGATGTAGATTACTGAGAGATAACAAGAGTGAACCTCCGCCCACCGAATTATCCTGGATACTTCTGTCATTGCTAAGGAACTTCTTGTTCCTCCCTGATGATTGATGTAAGCCACAGTCGTGATGTTGTCCGACTGAAAAACGGATGAATTTGGCCGAAGCCAACTGAGGCCAAGCCTGAAGCGCATTGAATATTGCTCTCAATTCCAGAATATTGATTATAAGTAGAGTCTCTGGTCTCCTGATCCAGATCTATCTGAGGAGACAAATTTGCATAATCTCCATTCCACTGCCTAAGCATGTTCAGTTGTAGTGGTCTGAGATGAAAACGAGCAAACGTAATGATGTCCATTGCCGCCACCATCAATCCAATTGCCTCCATGCACTGAGCAACTGATGGCCGAGGATTGGACTGAAGGGCTCGGCATGTATTCAGAATCTTTAACTTTCTGACCTCTGTCAAGAAAATGTTCATGGATATGGAATCTATTATAGTTTCCAGGAAGAGAACCCTGGTCTGGGGAATTAATGAACTCTTTTCTAGATTCACCTTCCACCCGTGAGTCCTCAGAAAGGACAGAACCATATCTGTATGAGACTTTGTCAGATGGTAAGACGCCTGGATCATAATATCGTCTAGATAAAGGCGCCACTGCAATACCCCGTGGCTTGAGAACCGCCAGAAGGGACCCTAGAACCTTCGTGAAGATCTTGGGTGCTGTGGCCAACCCGAAGGGAAGAGCCACAAACTGAAAATGTTTGTCTAGGAAGGCAAACCTTAGGAATTGATGATGATCCTTGTGGATAGGAATATGAAGGTATGCATCCTTCAAGTCCACGGTAGTCATATATTGACCCTCCTGGATCAATGGCAGAATTGTTCAAATAGTCTCCATTTTGAAGGATGGGACTCTGAGGAACTTGTTTAGACTCTTGAGATCTAAAATGGGTCTGAACGTTCCCTCTTTTTTTGGGAACCACGAAAAGATTTGAGTAAAACCCCTGTCCCTGTTCCAGTATTGGAACGGGATGAATTACTCCCACAAAGGAGAGAAGTCTTTTACACAACATAAGAACGCCTCTCTTTTTGTCAGGTCTACAGACAATTGTGAAAGAAGGAACCTCCCCCTTGGGAGAGAATTTTTGAATTCTAATTGATACCAGTGAGACACGATTTCCAATGTCCAGGGGTCCTGAACATCTCTTACCCAAGCCTGGGCAAAAAGAAAAAGTCTGCCCCCTACTAGATCCAGTTCCGGATTGGGGGCCGCCCCTTCATGCTGTCTTGGGAGCAGCAGAGGGCTTCTTGGTTTGTTTACCTTTGTTCCAAGCCTGGTTGGGTCTCCAGACAGCCTTGGCTTGTGCAAAATTCCCTTCCTGTTTAGCGGTAGAAGAAGCGGGGACTCCTTTGAAGTTCTGAAAGGAACGAAAATTAGTTTGTTTACCCCTCAGTTTAGCTGCTTTATCCTGAGGTAGGAGATGACCCTTACCTCCAGTAATGTCAGAAATTATTTCTTTCAAGTCAGGCACGGATAGGGTCTTTCCTTCGAAAGGAATAGCCAAAAGCTTTAAATGACACATCAGCAGACCAAAAGATTTAGATGACACATCAGCAGACCAAGACTTTAACCATAAAGCTCTACGCGCTAAAATGGCAAATCCGGCATTCTTAGCTGCAAACTTGGCAATCTGAAAGGCGGCGTCCGTAATAAAAGAATTAGCCAGCTTAAGAGCCTTAATTCTATCTAAAATTTCCTCTAAAGGAGTCTCAGTCTTAAGAGAGACTCTACTAAGGCGTCAAACCAGAAAGCCACCGCAGTGGTAACTGGTACAATGCAGGCTGTCGGTTGTAAAAGGAAACCCTGATGAATAAATAACTTTTTTAGAAGACCCTCCAATTTCTTATGCATAGGGTCTTTGAAAGCACAACTGTCCTCAATGGGAATAGTTGCACGCTTAGCCAGTGTTGATATAGATCCCTCAACCTTAGGGACTGTTTGCCAAGAGTCCTGAATAGTGTCAGATATAGGATACATTTTCTTAAAATTAGGAGAAGGTGAGAACGGGAAACCCGGTCTTTCCCATTCCCGTGTAATAATATCCGAGATTCTCTTAGGAACCGCAAAAACACTTTAGAGTAAGTAGGCACCTCTAAGTATTTGTTCATCTTACACAATTTCTCTGGTGGAACCACAATAGAGTCACAGTCATCCAGAGTCACTAAAACCTCCCGAAGCAACAGGCGGAGGTGTTCAAGCTTAAATCTAAAGGACATGACGTCCGAGTCCATCTGAGGTAACACATTTCCTGACACAGGAAACACACAGTACTCAAAGCAAAGAAGTCAGAGAGATTATGCAAAACCATTGGGGCATTTTATTTAGAGACCCCAGTCTAGCAGAATTCATAGGAGAAAGACCTAATATTATGTTTAGAAGGGTTCCGAATTTAAAACTAGGATATATCTCTTCTTTGCGTCTATTCAAGTACCTGCACACCTGAAGGGAGAGCAACCTATGCTGGACACTAAGTGGGAGGTTTTGTGGTTAAGTTTCTGCATTCCTTTCCACTAACTCTGGCACTGTGTTTAGCTCATTTGGAGCAATAACTGAAATTGTATTGCCTAATCCTATTATATATGGTGTATTTGCAGTTCTTGTGACGCTTTTTATATTTGTATTTTAATAAATTTGTTTATTCAAATATCCTGTGAAAGCAACTGTTTACCCAACAGTATAAAGTGGGTGTGCGCATTTACCTGAGCTTGGTTATAGCTCCAACACATGTGAGTAGCCATTTGTATACAAATATTCTGCATTGGATACGGTTACAGAGTTACGCTATGTGGCACATTTTTGTTTCCTTTCTATGAAAATGAAACAAGAGAGATCAGAAGATTGAAAATTCCAAGGAGGAATCTATATATCCTTATGTGAACTTCATACACATTTCTACTTTTTATTTTTTATCACATTTATTTCACATTTCCTGAATCAGAAAGTTCCGCCTCAGACAGAAGGTCCCTGACCCCCAAATCAGATCCCTGTGAGGGTACATCGGAAATAGCTAACAAAGCATCAGAGGTCACAGTATTCAAAGTGACTTCTGTCCTACTGCGTTTGCCCTGTAACACTGGCAACTTAGACAAAACCTCTGAAAGGGTAGATGACATAACTGCAGCCATATCCTGCAGAGTAAATGAAGTAGACGCGGTTGAAGAACCCGGCGTCGCTTGGGTGGGCGCTAGAGGTTGTGACGCATGGGGAGAAAGTAGCGGCATACCTTGATTCTCATCAGACAGAGTCATCCTTAGACACACTTTCCTTAAAGAAAATCTGTCCTTTACATTGTAAGGCCCTTTCAGTACATGAGGGACAAAAAGTAAGAGGGGGTTCCACAATGGCATCTAAACACATAGAACAAGTAGTTTCCTCAAGTTCAGACATGTTAGACTAGCAATAGCAATAATAGTCGTTCTTTACTTGAAATATTGAGCTCTAAAGTCAAATTACATAGACAAAATATTGGTACTAAAAAGTGTACTGCGTCTTTAAATAATAAAAGCGCAACAATTTTTCAGTTATCTCCAAAACAACGTTTTCAGCAATAAAAACAATCCTAATGAGCCCAAAATAGTCTAACAATATTGCACCAATTTGCTTAGATATGATATATATCAATTAAACTTGATTTTATTAGGTATAACAACTTTATACGGATTCCGGCCCCTGCACCTCGCCACAGCTCTGCTGCGGTGCCTACCTGCCCCCAGAATACTCAGAATCTGCTGCAGTAGCTCCTAAGCCTCTTCGTTAGGCAAAATAACTTAGGACCCACCGGAGCTCAGGACCTTGCTCACTATCTGATCCGGATGATGTTGCGCGTCTGAGCGTGCAAAATTAGGCCCCGTCCACCGTGGGCGTAACATTAGCCTTACAGAGACCCGCATGGGTAGTAGGTTAAACACAAACATGTCAGTTCTCGAAATAAAATATATATGCCATGTGCCCCTCTTACATACACAAGAAAAACAAACATGCTTGCCAATTACAAAACGTAACTTTCTCTCCCAGAACGTTATATGACAAGGCCAGCCCTATAGCCAGCAACCGCATCTCCCAGCGTTTAGCCCACACTTGATATCCTAAATGAAGTTCTCAGACATATTTAGCAATCAAACTAAAGGGAATTCCAGGTACACCATTTCTATACATATAGTGCATACTGATTACCCCTCCCCAGATAGGGAATAATGTCAGCCTGTTCTGAGGCATCAAGTCTCCCCAGAAGTAAATGACTGAACATACCTCATTGCTGCTTGTAGCATGACACGGTTCTCCACACTGAAGATGTTTCTTTACACTACCTTCAACTGCTCTGTGGGAACCAGCATGGATCTTAGATAATTTTTGCTAAGATCATCAACATCAGGGCAAAAAAATAAAATGTCACCACTCCTCTTGGGAAGTTATAGACTGACGATTTCTCCCTGAGGAAAATAGTACTCACTCGCACCATTTTAAAATAAAAAACTTCTTGATTGAAGAATCTAAACTAACACCTCACTTTACCTCTTCCTATCACTAACACAGGCAAAGAGAATGACTGGGGGTGGGAGGGAAGGGAGAAGCTATATATACAGCTCTGCTGGGGTGCTCTTTGCCATTCCTGCTAAACATGAGGCGTAATCCCATAAAGATGAAATCCGTGGACTCATCGCATCTTGAAAAAGAAAAAAGGATTAAACATCACAATTGACAAGACATTGGAGATAACATTACAATAAATACAGGACTTATTTTAACAGGCTATAATCATATGCTCAATTCACATACATATCAAAAGAAAAAAAAGTTACACAGGAGAGGAGAAACCCCAGAAAGCAGTGGACATAAATTTATAAAGGAATAGCTATTTATAAATACATAGAACATATTCTGCTATATGTGCAGAAAATTGGAATGTGAAATATGTACAGTACATACACAGTTAAACACTTTATCAAATATAATTAGCGAAAATATAAATACTAGATAAATGTATATATGTGTGTACATAAGTATTAATGTTTATGTGTATATACAGTATGTCTGTAAATACATATATACACACACACACACACACACAAACACACACGTATGTATCTCTATATTAAAGCCCTTTGCCTACCTTTTTTGTCCAACACCTCAGACCTCCTATCTTTGAGCCCTTATATAACTTTTTTTTGTGCAATATTTTTAAAACTAAATTTTTATTAGTGTTATTATAAGTGTAACTGTACTTTGTAATATATTTTTTAGGTGTTTTGTGACACTTTATTGTTTTGCAAAACAGCTAACCAGAGCTTTAAGGTTGCGGTTACCCAGCGCGCATTAACTTCAATTGCGCTCAAGCGATTGCATTAACTTTCAACTTGTAATACGAGCGAAAAATCTGATGCGTGCAAACACCCATGATAAACCTCTTTTCACTTGTGCATAACTGTTAGCAATGCACTCATATCTAACCCTAACTTGTACCGTAAGCAGTGTCTCACTCGCAGGCTCAAGTGACAGGTAGACAGCACCAAGCTTGGGGATGGAGAAGGGAGAGAGAAGAGGGGGCCAGTACTGTAAAGAAAGCACATGCAGAACTGTCTTCTGAAGCAGTGTGGATTAGAATATCCAGTGGTGCCAGGATGAAGCTGGTGGGCAGGGCCTCAATACCCCAAGCAAAATGTATCCCTGCCTGCCGGGAGAAAAAAACCAACGTCCCCAATTTTGTACATAGAGGCACGGTGTGGGGGGCAATTTCCACCCTGCACCCACTGGCCCAGTCTATCCCTGCATTATAACCAAATATAAAGCATCTGTATTAAATTTAATTTTGAATGAGGATAAAAAGCCCAGTTTCAGCACTTCTGCTGCCTGTATGGGATAGGTAAAATTTCAAATTTGGTTGTATATTATTTATGATTGACAAACTTTTACCCCCTTAGTAGGGTGACCATATTGCTGCTTTAAAAAGGGACATATATGAAAAATACATGTCAGGGTTCTTATGGAAAACATTTCTTTAAACAGCACTGAAAACAGCCCTGACATATGGTCACCCTACCGCCCTTAGACATTAATTTCAGAACTCTGAGTAATATGTTCTGTACATTCTCTAGATGATTATTGTATATAAAGGTTTGATTTCCCATTTGCCTTTGATGGATGTGACTCAATGTATGGCCACTATATATTTCAGATATAGTCAGTAAAGTCAGTAAACATTTTGTTTCACAGAGTACTGGAAATGAATACAGGTACTGATAGTTATTTTCTTCAATAAAGTGGCTACAATATGAAGTACACATGAAATTAGACGGCTTGATCCTTGCACATACAAATGCATGACGTGATGTGTTTGTTTGTCCTGGCTGTGGATTCCTTGCTTGCAACTCCACTACTAATACATAGGATGTAAAAGCCAGCATCATGAGTTCACACCACAAAGGCTTTATTTCATATACAGAAGCCATTTAGATTGTAAGCTTTCTAGTACACAGGGACCAGTAATCCTTTTGTACCACTTCACACTTGTGTATTTATTGTACTCCCTGTATACAGCTATGGAATCTGTTGCTGTATTACAAGTAAAGATAATAATCAGGTCACCATAGGTACAGACCAGAGACTATTATTTTTTGTAGATATACAGTATATATATATATATATATATATATATATATATATATATATATATATATATATATATATATATATATATATATATATAAAAAAAAACAACTGCTCTAACAACACGTTTAGCTGAATCTGATGTTGATTACCTCAGAATCCAGTTTTCACCTTGGATTTTACGGTTAAGGACAGAGATAAGTACTTCAGCACTGCTTAGTGAAATTAGTTCTGACATCAGTAAACATAGATTGGCATTTCTTCAGATTACAAAGTGACCAAAAGCTTAAAAGGGACATTAATTTGAATCTAAATTCCACATAAAATGCCAAATTTTACATAGTGAAAAAAGGCTGGAGAGCATTCTATGCAATGCAGAACTCTGACCCTGTTATACTGACCAGTGATTGGTTGAAATATAGAGGAGCTCAATTATATATCTGTTCCTCAAAAATATTTTTTTTAAGGGGTGTGTTCCTGGATGACAAAGCCATGCAAATTTTGCTCACAAAATGACAATCTTAAATGCCATTTAAACGTTTTGGTTATACGCAGATCTATTGCAATACAGTGACTATTTTCTGATGCACACTATATATATATATATATATATATATATATATATATATATATATATATATATATATATCTATATATATTATATCTATCTATATATATTATATCTATCTATCTATATATATATATATATATATATATATATATCTATCTATATATATCTATCTATATCAATCCCTTTTAAGTTTGACTTTAAATGAAAAAATTAATAAATTGCATCTCTTAATTTGTTAAAATCAAATTATTTAAAATGCTTCCTAATACAGTTTTATCAAGGGTTTAATATTGTATTTGCTAAGCAATAGACTGTTATGTGTTTGTCTATAGTGATACAAAAGCGAACACTCAGCGTGGCATTTTATGATTTGATACCATGAAGCAGTGCAATAATGCAGGCTACTGGCTTCTAATAATTGCTGGTATTGTTTAGAAAGCAGTTCATGTTATCAGATTTACCACAATGAATCAGGACTGAAGTCTGCTTTATTGTTTTAGGAGTATCAGGTAACAGCTTGATAATTATGAACACTAACATTACCCAAATCAAATTTTGTAAATCACTATATCAAAGTACAATTATAATAGAGCAATTCTCATGCAATTTAGTTTGTCAGGATTTCAGTAGCTTGTGTAGTGCTGATCAGATTAGAGTTAATCAGATCTCATAGTATATGAGCTTAAGTACTTTACACTTTTTTATTTTAGTTAAACATTATAAAAGTAATCATGCACAATTTAATTGTATAAATGAAGTGTTGAATGTGTACAATTTCATTAAAAGGGACATTGCATAGTAAAATGGATTTTGCTTTATGTATTCCCAAAGACTTGTTATAGTATCTGAAGAGTATACAGGGAGTGCAGAATTATTAGGCAAATGAGTATTTTGACCACATCATCCTCTTTATGCATGTTGTCTTACTCCAAAGCTGTATAGGCTCGAAAGCCTACTACCAATTAAGCATATTAGGTGATGTGCATCTCTGTAATGAGAAGGGGTGTGGTCTAATGACATCAACACCCTATATCAGGTGTGCATAATTATTAGGCAACTTCCTTTCCTTTGGCAAAATGGGTCAAAAGAAGGACTTGACAGGCTCAGAAAAGTCAAAAATAGTGAGATATCTTGCAGAGGGATGGAGCACTCTTAAAATTGCAAAGCTTCTGAAGCGTGATCATCGAACAATCAAGCGTTTCATTCAAAATAGTCAACAGGGTCGCAAGAAGCGTGTGGGAAAAACCAAGGCACAAAATAACTGCCCATGAACTGAGAAAAGTCAAGCGTGCAGCTGCCAAGATGCCACTTGCCACCAGTTTGGCCATATTTCAGAGCTGCAACATCACTGGAGTGCCCAAAAGCACAAGGTGTGCAATACTCAGAGACATGGCCAAGGTAAGAAAGGCTGAAAGACGACCACCACTGAACAAGACACACAAGCTGAAACGTCAAGACTGGGCCAAGAAATATCTCAAGACTGATTTTTCTAAGGTTTTATGGACTGATGAAATGAGAGTGAGTCTTGATGGGCCAGATGGATGGGCCCGTGGCTCGATTGGTAAAGGGCAGAGAGCTCCAGTCCGACTCAGACGCCAGCAAGGTGGAGGTGGAGTACTGGTTTGGGCTGGTATCATCAAAGATGAGCTTGTGGGGCCTTTTCGGGTTGAGGATGGAGTCAAGCTCAACTCCCAGTCCTACTGCCAGTTTCTGGAAGAGACCTTCTTCAAGCAGTGGTACAGGAAGAAATCTGCATCCTTCAAGAAAAACATGATTTTCATGCAGGACAATGCTCCATCACACGCGTCCAAGTACTCCACAGCGTGGCTGGCAAGAAAGGGTATAAAAGAAGAAAATCTAATGACATGGCCTCCTTGTTCACCTGATCTGAACCCCATTGAGAACCTGTGGTCCATCATCAAATGTGAGATTTACAAGGAGGGAAAACAGTACACCTCTCTGAACAGTGTCTGGGAGGCTGTGGTTGCTGCTGCACGCAATGTTGATGGTGAACAGATGGCAGGTTTTTGAGTGTCCTTGCAAAGAAAGGTGGCTATATTGGTCACTGATTTGTTTTTGTTTTGTTTTTGAATGTCAGAAATGTATATTTGTGAATGTTGAGATGTTATATTGGTTTCACTGGTAAAAATAAATAATTGAAATGGGTATATATTTGTTTTTTGTTAAGTTGCCTAATAATTATGCACAGTAATAGTCACCTGCACGCACAGATATCCCCCTAAAATAGCTATGACTAAAAACAAACTAAAAACTACTTCCAAAACTATTCAGCTTTGATATTAATGAGTTTTTTGGGTTCATTGAGAACATGGTTGTTGTTCAATAATAAAATTAATCCTCAAAAATACAACTTGCCTAATAATTCTGCACTCCCTGTAAAATGTATGGGAAATTGTTCCTTTAAGCGTATTTACTGTATATATAACAACTGTTTTTGCTAATTGAAGCCCCAATCCATTGTTCAAGAACATGCCCCCATAAATGGTCTGAGCCTGCAGAAAAAGCAGACCCAATTGTCTTTCTCTCTATACATCTTTGCCTCCTTATCTGACATTTCACAATGTACATTAGAGAGAGCAATTGAAATGGAATATATCACCTCTCTTCCATCCCCCTACTTGGAACTTGTTTACTGCATCTTGTTTACATAGCTTTTGATGAAGAATACCAAGTTATTCATATTTTCAGTATAGGTGGTATTTTCAACACGCAAAAGTCATCTGTAAACAATTTAAATTCACTTCCAGTAGGTAAAAAAGATCACTGAACATGTTAAAGTAGATAAATTTTACAGTACAATGCCCCTTTAAACTGAAACTAAGTTTTCTAAAATAAATGTATCTAAACCTCTGCAAACTGCCCCCTTATTTCAGTTCTTTTGACAGACTTATTTTAGCCAATCAGCGCTGGCTCCTAGGTAATTCTACACGACACACATAAACCAACATCCTCTAGTGGTGAAAAACTGTCAAAATGCATTCAGAAAAGAGGCGGCCTTCAAGGTCTAAAACATTAGCATATGTTTAATGCTCGTGGGATATTTCCCTATCAGACCAAACTTGGCCAGTAGTCTTCTTATCCCAGCGTCAAGTGGAAGGATAAGGAAATATCTCAGAACAAAGTGAGATGTATGAAATGAGGTAAGCAGTACTCACGATAGGCAGGGCAGTTCAAGGAATCAGCAGTACTGGGTAAAACAACAGAGTGGTCAGACAGGCAGAGTTTAGCAACAAAAAGACAATCCAGCAGTTAAACAGCAGAGTGGTCAGACAGGCAGAGTTTAGCAACAAAAAGGCAATCCAGCAGTTAAACAGCAGAGTGCTCATACAGGCAGAGTTCAGTAACAATAAGGAAATCCAGCAAAAAGTAACACCCAGGAGCAGGGTGGATTTGATTTAAATCAAACTGATTTAATTCACGATTTAAATCACTAGTCAGTAAGGCTTGATTTAAATCATAGTTTTCTACATAAAGACTAATTCTTGCTGGTATAACTTTAATATGCAAGTAGATGAAAATTTTTAGAACAACAACTTTTCATATTAGTTTTTTTATCCCCAGTTTAATAGGTTAATCAATATAATTCATATTTGGACAACTTTTCTGTTGTACGTAGGAAGGAGAAAAATAATCATTACCTTAATAATAACAATTTAAATAGATCTATTCAACTGAAACAATAACATTACAGCATATGTTATTTGCTTAAACAAACATCCATGTTTGTTAACTAATTTGGCTAAACAAAATATATATATTTTAAGAAACTTAGACTGTCAGCCCAGCCTACACATGAAAAACTTAAATACTGTCCTCTGTAGCTCACTCGTCATCTTCAGCTTCTTCTTTGTTCATAATCTGGAAAAGAAAAACAAGCTTTCCTGCTTTATCGGGTCCCAAACAATTTCTCAATTTAGAATGAATGAGTCCAAAGGAAGAGAATATTCTTTTAACGCCTGCAGAAGAAGCTACTGCTGTTAAATTGAAATCATTACTTGAACAGTGTCTAAATCCAAGTGCTTAAGTGACTTCCACCAGTTCACTGGTGTGACTTTCTTTAAAATATCTTCAGCAAACATATATTTCTTGAATGGTTCCCCCTTAGCTTTGAAGTTTATTATAGTTGGCATTACAGATGGATGATTGCTGGCTACCCATGTCATAGCTAACTCCTCTTCCTCAGCACTTAAGTTTTGACCCTGATACTGGATATTGACAATATTTGCCAAAAATGAGCTGGAGACAGTGCTTGTCCCATTCATTTTTTTAATTTTTATTTAAAAAAATCTGATTTAAATAAAAAAAAAAAATCTGATTTAAATAAAAAAAAAAAATCAGATTTAAAAAAAATAAAATAAAAAAAAAATATCATTGATTTTTATCCACCCTGCCCAGGAGCACACAACGTAAGTCCTATACTTGGGCAGAGTATGTAAGTTATGCAGGTACTTACATAGGCGCTGATTCACACCAAGGAGGACTTCAAAGGGTCCAACTGGCTTGAGAGGGGAATCAACGTGTGGCAATGACATCAGCGCCGCATGCTCACAGCAACTGCCTCTTCCCTTGCAACAGCCTCTTCCCTGGCAACAGCCAGAGCGGCGCAACGGGGAGCGGCGCGACATAGCCACCCACTCAAGGGTTCCTCCGGGTTCATAAGGTTCATAACCAGCTGCGGCCTTGAAAGGAGAGCATCGTAGAGAAGAATGTCAATGAGTGTTCTTTGCTAGTTCAGCTAGGGGTGACAACTTAGACCAATTAGTATGCTGTGAATTGACATATGCTCTGAGATAAGCTCAGATCAAATAAGATCCTGATTGGTTCTCTCTGTCTGCCCATTAGTCTGGGGGTGATAACCAGAGGACAAAAACAGTGGTTCCAAGCAATTAGCAAAAGCTTCTCCAAAAAGGTAAAAATAAATTGAGGTCCTCTGTCAGACGATATTTATGGGTATACCATGGAGACGTACCACGTGTAACAGAAAGAGTGGATAATTCTTGGGCTGTAGGTAACATAGGTACAAAATGAGCAAGTTTAGAGACTCAATCCACCACAACTCAGATGACTGTATGATGGTATGTGTGTCCATAGTTGTTTAGGTATTGACAATGGTTGAAGTAGGCCATAAGGTAGGGAATGGGGAGTCTTATTAACAGCACAAGTCTGACAAGCCTTGACATAATCCTGAGAGTCCGACTTCATGGTAGGCCACCACACGTGTTGGGAAAGGAGTTTAAAAGGTACTTGCCAAACCAGGATGACTTGACAGCTTGCTTTCATGAGCCCAGCACAGAAGAGCGAAGGTTTGGAGGAACATAAAGGATCTCAGGACCCGCAGGGGCTTCAGAATGTTTTCTTGACTGGGCACGGTGTTGAGCTGAGCAACCACACTAGAGGGAGGTATGATGTGTTCGATAGGAGCTTCAAAAGAGTGATTAGACTGAGGAAACTGACAGGAAAGGGCATCAGCCTTTTTATTCTTGGTCCCAGGAAGGTAAGAGACCATAAAGTTAAATCGGGAAAAGAATAAGGCCCACCTGGCCAGTCGAGGATTGAGTCGATGAGCAGTCTCTAAGTATGCCAGTTCTTGTGATTGTGAGAATCTGAATGGGGTTGGTAGCACCCTCTTGCCAGTGACGCCATTCAGTAAGGGCCATCTTGATGGCTAAGAGTTCATGATTTCCCACGTCGTAATTACTTCTCTGTAGGAGAAAACCGCTTGGAGAAAAAAGCCACAGGATGCAACTTGGAGGGTGAAGGGTCTCTTTGGGTTAAGACTGCACCAGCTCCTATTTCAGAGGCATCCACCTATAAGATGAACTGTAAATCAGGATCAGGATGACGTAGCACAGGAGCAGTACAAAAGACAGTCTTCAGATGAGAGAAGGCGTCCACAGCTACTAGAGGCCAATTCTTACAGTCTCTGTTCCGTTTAGTCAGCTCAGTGAGTGGAGCAACAATCTTGGAGAAATTCTTTATAAACTAGTTGGAAAACCCAAAGAATCTCTAACTCCTTTAATGTGGTGGGCTGAGGCGATTTCAGAACTGCTGTTAGCTTAGTGGAATCCATGCCAAAACCTTCTTTAGAGATAATATATCCAAGGACTTAAATCCAGACTTGATCGAATTCACATTTATCCAACTTGGCTACCAGAGAATTGTCTCTGAGATGAAGAAGCACCTGTTTCACATGTTCATGATGCTCTTCCAGGATGGCAGAGAATATGAGGATGTCATCCAATATAGATGATGACAGTACGATTAAGGTGGTCACGGAAGACATTGAGGAATGCTTGAAAAGACAGAAGGGGCATTGCACAGCCCAAAAGGCATTACGAGGTACTCATAATGCCCTGATCTTGTGTTGAAGGCAGTCTTCCACTCATGTCCCGGGAAGATGCGAATGAGATTGTACGCCCCACGAAGATCTAATTTTGTAAAGTAGCTAGCATTTTGGAGTGAATGATATCATTCAGTGATCAAGGTTATAGGATAGAGATTCTTGATTGTTATGTTGTTTAGGGCTCTGTAGTTGATACAGGGTCTTAGACCACCATCCTTTTTACCGACAAAAAAGAACCCAGGCAGGAGAGGAGGAAGGGCGAATGAAGCCTTTAGCTAAATTTTCTTGGATATATTCTTCCATGGCTTTGGTTTCAGCTTTGGAGAGTGGATAAGTCCTTTCTTTAGGAAGTGGGGCTACAGGAAATAGGTCAATTTTGCAGTCGTAAGGGCAGTGAGATGGTAGCACATCAGCTGCTTTCATTTCAAAGACATCCGTAAAGAATGCATATACTGACGGAAGGTTAGAAGGGGTCAGAAGGCTGGCTATAGGAATGTGTTGTAGTGGAGTAACCGTAGCCAAGGAAGAGTGAAAACAGGATTTACCCCAGGAGGCCAACTGTCCTTCAGTCCAGTTGAATTGAGGATTGGGTTTACGTAGCCAAGGAAGACCAAGGATAACTGGTTGTGCAGGAGAATAAATTACATCAAACTGCTACTGTTCATAATGTAGGACCCCCACAGTCATGGTTAGGGGGTGCTAATTAGAAATGGATTAAACCTGATCCAAGGGGAGTGCAATCCAGAGTGGGTATTTTTAGACTTTTTCTGGAGAAGAGGCAACCCTGCGAGAATCAAAACTGATCTAGGAAATTTCCGTCTGCCCCTAAATCAAAGGCCTGAGCATGGAGAGAGTTCTGGAGAAAGGTGAGGGTAACTGGTACCAAGATCCGAGAAGAGTGAAGGGAATTAGTAGTGGCCATGCTTAGAGGTACCCCACACTGATCCTCTAAGCGTTGACTTTTCCCGGCAGTATATCACAATTCTTTAGCTGGTGTGCATTAGAACCACAATAGAAGTCTTAATCTCCTCCTTCTCTGTCTTTCAGATTCTGGGGATTTAAGAGGAGATCCATAGGTTCCTCTTAAGAGGTAAAGGGAGGTGCTGGAACGGTAGACAGCAGTCTATTGGCTGAACGGGTAGGACGACGAGAGGGAAGGATTCTGCGAGTTCTCTCTCTCTCAGCTTGTCTTTCCTGAAAGCGAGAATCCAGATTTATGCAGGGTGCTATAAAATCATCCAGGGAAGAGGGAGTATCACGATAAGTGAGCTCATCCTTGATGCGCTCATGCAGGACTCTCCAGAAGGCCGCCTTGAGAGCACTGCAATCCCAAATGGTCTCAAGTGCTAATGTGCGAAATTCGATGGCGTATTGTGCCACAGATCTATTGCTCTGGCGGAGATCCAAGAGAGAGTACTCTGCAACAGAAGTGCGACCAGAAGTCCCAAATACGAAAGATAATGCAGAGATTAAGGTATCAGCATCGTTCAGAAGTTGAGCACTCTGTTCCAAAAGGGGAGAGACCCAGACTATGGCCTTGTCTTTCAACAAAGAAATGATAAAGGTAACCTTTGACTGATGAGACTGGAAGGTATGAGGGTCATTGCAGAAATGCAGTCTGCACTGGTTGAGAAAACCCCCTAAAGTCGGTAGTGCCAGCAAACTTGTCAGGCAACGGTATCCGGGGTATGCTACCAGAAGCAAGGGAGGAGGTTGCGGTTCTAGCAGGAAGGAAAGGCTGTGTGGCAACAGGCGCAGCATTTTTCACTGCAACAAGTGAGGAGAGCATAGTAGTAATAGTCTCCAATTTGGAATCCAGGCTTTGCAGGTATGAGACGTGGGTTCCCAGCATCTGTCCCTGAAAAACAGAATTTATGTTTACCTGATAAATTACTTTCTCCAACGGTGTGTCCGGTCCACGGCGTCATCCTTACTTGTGGGATATTCTCCTCCCCAACAGTAAATGGCAAAGAGCCCAGCAAAGCTGGTCACATGATCCCTCCTAGGCTCCGCCTACCCCAGTCATTCGACCGACGTAAAGGAGGAATATTTGCATAGGAGAAACCATATGATACCGTGGTGACTGTAGTTAAAGAAAATAAATTATCAGACCTGATTAAAAAACCAGGGCGGGCCGTGGACCGGACACACCGTTGGAGAAAGTAATTTATCAGGTAAACATAAATTCTGTTTTCTCCAACATAGGTGTGTCCGGTCCACGGCGTCATCCTTACTTGTGGGAACCAATACCAAAGCTTTAGGACACGGATGAAGGGAGGGAGCAAATCAGGTCACCTAAATGGAAGGCACCACGGCTTGCAAAACCTTTCTCCCAAAAATAGCCTCAGAAGAAGCAAAAGTATCAAACTTGTAAAATTTGGTAAAAGTGTGCAGTGAAGACCAAGTCGCTGCCTTACATATCTGATCAACAGAAGCCTCGTTCTTGAAGGCCCATGTGGAAGCCACAGCCCTAGTGGAATGGGCTGTGATTCTGTCAGGAGGCTGCCGTCCGGCAGTCTCATAAGCCAATCTGATGATGCTTTTAAGCCAAAAAGAGAGAGAGGTAGAAGTTGCTTTTTGACCTCTCCTTTTACCAGAATAAACAACAAACAAGGAAGATGTTTGTCTAAAATCCTTTGTAGCATCTAAATAGAATTTTAGAGCGCGAACAACATCAAAATTGTGCAACAAACGTTCCTTCTTTGAAACTGGATTCGGACACAAAGAAGGCACGACTATCTCCTGGTTAATGTTTTTGTTAGAAACAACTTTCTGAAGAAAACCAGGTTTAGTACGTAAAACCACCTTATCTGCATGGAACACCAGATAAGGAGGAGAACACTGCAGAGCAGATAATTCTGAAACTCTTCTAGCAGAAGAAATTGCAACCAAAAACAAAACTTTCCAAGATAATAACTTAATATCTACGGAATGTAAGGGTTCAAACGGAACCCCCTGAAGAACTGAAAGAACTAAATTGAGACTCCAAGGAGGAGTCAAAGGTTTGTAAACAGGCTTGATTCTAACCAGAGCCTGAACAAAGGCTTGAACATCTGGCACAGCTGCCAGCTTTTTGTGAAGTAACACAGACAAGGCAGAAATCTGTCCCTTCAAGGAACTTGCAGATAATCCTTTCTCCAATCCTTCTTGAAGAAAGGATAGAATCTTAGGAATTTTTACCTTGTCCCAAGGGAATCCTTTAGATTCACACCAACAGATATATTTTTTCCATAGTTTGTGGTAAATTTTTCTAGTTACAGGCTTTCTGGCCTGAACAAGAGTATCAATAACAGAATCTGAGAACCCTCGCTTTGATAAGATCAAGCGTTCAATCTCCAAGCAGTCAGTTGGAGTGAGACCAGATTCGGATGTTCGAACGGACCTTGAACAAGAAGGTCTCGTCTCAAAGGTACCTTCCATGGTGGAGCCGATGACATATTCACCAGGTCTGCATGCCAAGTCCTGCGTGGCCACGCAGGAGCTATCAAGATCACCGATGCCCTCTCCTGATTGATCCTGGCTACCAGCCTGGGGATGAGAGGAAACGGCGGGAATACATAAGCTAGTTTGAAGGTCCAAGGTGCTACTAGTGCATCTACTAGAGTCGCCTTGGGATCCCTGGATCTGGACCCGTAGCAAGGAACCTTGAAGTTCTGACGAGAGGCCATCAGATCCATGTCTGGAATGCCCCACAGTTGAGTAATTTGGGCAAAGATTTCCGGATGGAGTTCCCACTCCCCCGGATGTAATGTCTGACGACTCAGAAAATCCGCTTCCCAATTTTCCACTCCTGGGATGTGGATTGCAGACAAGTGGCAGGAGTGAGTCTCCGCCCATTGAATGATTTTGGTCACTTCTTCCATCGCCAGGGAACTCCTTGTTCCCCCCTGATGGTTGATGTACGCAACAGTCGTCATGTTGTCTGATTGAAACCGTATGAACTTGGCCTTTGCTAGCTGAGGCCAAGCCTTGAGAGCATTGAGTATCGCTCTCAGTTCCAGAATATTTATCGGTAGAAGAGATTCTTCCCGAGACCAAAGACCCTGAGCTTTCAGGGGTCCCCAGACCGCGCCCCAGCCCATCAGACTGGCGTCGGTCGTGACAATGACCCACTCTGGTCTGCGGAAGCTCATCCCCTGTGACAGGTTGTCCAGGGACAGCCACCAACGGAGTGAATCTCTGGTCCTCTGATTTACTTGTATCGTCGGAGACAAGTCTGTATAGTCCCCATTCCACTGACTGAGCATGCACAGTTGTAATGGTCTTAGATGAATGCGCGCAAAAGGAACTATGTCCATTGCCGCTACCATCAAACCTATTACTTCCATGCACTGCGCTATGGAAGGAAGAGGAACGGAATGAAGTATTTGACAAGAGTTTAGAAGTTTTGTTTTTCTGGCCTCTGTCAGAAAAATCCTCATTTCTAAGGAGTCTATTATTGTTCCCAGGAAGGGAACCCTCGTTGACGGAGATAGAGAACTCTTTTCTACGTTCACTTTCCATCCGTGAGATCTGAGAAAGGCCAGGACAATGTCCGTGTGAGCCTTTGCTAGAGGAAGGGACGACGCTTGAATCAGAATGTCGTCCAAGTAAGGTACTACTGCAATGCCCCTTGGTCTTAGCACCGCTAGACGGGACCCTAGTACCTTTGTGAAAATCCTTGGAGCAGTGGCTAATCCGAACGGAAGTGCCACGAACTGGTAATGCTTGTCCAGGAATGCGAACCTTAGGAACCGATGATGTTCCTTGTGGATAGGAATATGTAGATACGCATCCTTTAAATCCACCGTGGTCATGAATTGACCTTCCTGGATGGAAGGAAGAATTGTTCGAATGGTTTCCATTTTGAACGATGGAACCTTGAGAAACTTGTTTAGGATCTTGAGATCTAAGATTGGTCTGAACGTTCCCTCTTTTTTGGGAACTACGAACAGATTGGAGTAGAACCCCATCCCTTGTTCTCCTAATGGAACAGGATGAATCACTCCCATTTTTAACAGGTCTTCTACACAATGTAAGAATGCCTGTTTTTTTATGTGGTCTGAAGACAATTGAGACCTGTGGAACCTCCCCCTTGGGGGAAGCCCCTTGAAATCCAGAAGATAACCTTGGGAGACTATTTCTAGCGCCCAAGGATCCAGAACATCTCTTGCCCAAGCCTGAGCGAAGAGAGAGAGTCTGCCCCCCACCAGATCCGGTCCCGGATCGGGGGCCAACATCTCATGCTGTCTTGGTAGCAGTGGCAGGTTTCTTGGCCTGCTTTCCCTTGTTCCAGCCTTGCATTGGTCTCCAGGCTGGCTTGGCTTGAGAAGTATTACCCGCTTGCTTAGAGGACGTAGCACTTGGGGCTGGTCCGTTTCTACGAAAGGGACGAAAATTAGGTTTATTTTTGGCCTTGAAAGACCTATCCTGAGGAAGGGCGTGGCCCTTGCCCCCAGTGATATCAGAGATAATCTCTTTCAAGTCAGGGCCAAACAGCGTTTTCCCCTTGAAAGGAATGTTAAGCAATTTGTTCTTGGAAGACGCATCCGCTGACCAAGATTTTAACCAAAGCGCTCTGCGCGCCACAATAGCAAACCCAGAATTTTTCGCCGCTAACCTAGCCAATTGCAAAGTGGCGTCTAGGGTGAAAGAATTAGCCAATTTGAGAGCACGGATTCTGTCCATAATCTCCTCATAAGGAGAATTACTAGTGATCGCCTTTTCTAGCTCATCGAACCAGAAACACGCGGCTGTAGTGACAGGGACAATGCATGAAATTGGTTGTAGAAGGTAACCTTGCTGAACAAACATCTTTTTAAGCAAACCTTCTAATTTTTTATCCATAGGATCTTCGAAAGCACAACTATCTTCTATGGGTATAGTGGTGCGTTTGTTTAGAGTAGAAACCGCCCCCTCGACCTTGGGGACTGTCTGCCATAAGTCCTTTCTGGGGTCGACCATAGGAAACAATTTTTTAAATATGGGGGGAGGGACGAAAGGTATACCGGGCCTTTCCCATTCTTTATTTACAATGTCCACCACCCGCTTGGGTATAGGAAAAGCTTCGGGGGGCCCCGGGACCTCTAGGAACTTGTCCATTTTACATAGTTTCTCTGGGATGACCAAATTCTCACAATCATCCAGAGTGGATAACACCTCCTTAAGCAGAGCGCGGAGATGTTCCAACTTAAATTTAAATGTAATCACATCAGGTTCAGCTTGTTGAGAAATTTTCCCTGAATCTGAAATTTCTCCCTCAGACAAAACCTCCCTGGCCCCCTCAGACTGGTGTAGGGGCCCTTCAGAAACAATATCATCAGCGTCCTCATGCTCTTCAGTATTTTCTAAAACAGAGCAGTCGCGCTTTCGCTGATAAGTGGGCATTTTGGCTAAAATGTTTTTGATAGAATTATCCATTACAGCCGTTAATTGTTGCATAGTAAGGAGTATTGGCGCACCAGATGTACTGGGGGCCTCCTGTGTGGGCAAGACTGGTGTAGACGAAGGAGGGGATGATGCAGTACCATGCTTACTCCCCTCACTTGAGGAATCATCTTGGGCATCATTTTCTCTAAATTTTGTGTCACATAAATCACATCTATTTAAATGAGAAAGAACCTTGGCTTCCCCACATTCAGAACACAGTCTATCTGGCAGTTCAGACATGTTAAACAGGCATAAACTTGATAACAAAGTACAAAAAACGTTTTAAAATAAAACCGTTACTGTCACTTTAAATTTTAAACTGAACACACTTTATTACTGCAATTGCGAAAAAGTATGAAGGAATTGTTCAAAATTCACCAAAATTTCACCACAGTGTCTTAAAGCCTTAAAAGTATTGCACACCAAATTTGGAAGCTTTAACCCTTAAAATAACGGAACCGGAGCCGTTTTTATATTTAACCCCTTTACAGTCCCTGGTATCTGCTTTGCTGAGACCCAACCAAGCCCAAAGGGGAATACGATACCAAATGACGCCTTCAGAAAGTCTTTTCTATGTATCAGAGCTCCTCACACATGCATCTGCATGTCATGCTTCTCAAAAACAAGTGCGCAATACAGGCGCGAAAATGAGACTCTGCCTATGATTAGGGAAAGCCCCTAGAGAGTAAGGTGTCCAATACAGTGCCTGCCGGTTATTTTACAAAATTCCCAAGATTAAAATAATTCCTCAAGGCTATGGAGAATAAAATATGTTTATATATAAATCGATTTAGCCCAGAAAATGTCTACAGTCTTAAAAAGCCCTTGTGAAGCCCTTATTTACTGTCTGTAATAAAAATGGCTTACCGGATCCCATAGGGAAAATGACAGCTTCCAGCATTACATAGTCTTGTTAGAAAGTGTCATACCTCAAGCAGCAAAAGTCTGCTCACTGTTCCCCCAACTGAAGTTAATTCCTCTCAACGGTCCTGTGTGGAACAGCCATCGATTTTAGTAACTGTTGCTAAAATCATTTTCCTCTTACAAACAGAAATCTTCATCTCTTTTCTGTTTCAGAGTAAATAGTACATACCAGCACTATTTTAAAATAACAAACTCTTGATTGAATAATAAAAACTACAGTTAAACACTAAAAAACTCTAAGCCATCTCCGTGGAGATGTTGCCTGTACAACGGCAAAGAGAATGACTGGGGTAGGCGGAGCCTAGGAGGGATCATGTGACCAGCTTTGCTGGGCTCTTTGCCATTTCCTGTTGGGGAGGAGAATATCCCACAAGTAAGGATGACGCCGTGGACCGGACACACCTATGTTGGAGAAAGAGAATGCTCTAGCTACCTCATTTGGGTCCATGGCCCAAGTATAATGTAATGCTCCTAGGATATTTCCCTATCAGACCAAACTTGGACAGTAGTCTTCAAATAGGCAATCCAGCAATTCAGGGGTTAAACAGTAGAGTGGTCAGACAGGCAGTGTTCAGTAACAATAAGGCAATCCAGCCATAAGTAACACCAACGAGCACACAAAGTAAGTCCCAGTGTATGTAAGTTATGCAGGTACTTACATAGGCGCCAATTTGCACCAAGGAGGACTTTAAAGGACACAACCGGCTTGAGAGGGGAATTGACATGCGGAGATGACAATCGCTGCGCGCTCACAGCAACCGCCGCTTCCCTAGCAACAGCCAGAGCGGCGTGACAATATGAACCTCCTAGGTTTATCTTTCAACTAAGAATACCAAGGGAACAAAGTAAAATTGGTGATAAAAGTAAATTGGAAAATTGTTTAAAATGACATGACCTATCTGAATCACGAAAGTTTGTTTTGGACTAGACTGTCCCTTTAATACTTACCAGGTGAGACCCCCCCAACTCTAGGGGGAATGAACAGATCCTGACCTCTCCTTGTTTACCACCTTAAAGGTGACTTCCAATGGAAGATCCCTCATGCTTACTGAATATTTATCAAAGGTGAAAGGCTTAGGAGAGGGATCCTGGTAAGTATCAGATAGGATAGGAGCCATGATATAGATATTTCTGTATTCTTGGAATTCTTTTCTGATGTAGCAAGTGAGATGTGTGGAAACCAATGCAAAATATGGGTGTGAAATATGATGCAAACGATATTTAGACATAACAAAATTAAGAATTTTCCACACAAATGTTAGAGGCTGACTGTAGAACATATAGGTTATATAGAAAGAATGACAAATGATTAAGAGTCTGCCATACTGCTGCCTGACAAAGTTCAGATGGTGACAAGTCTTCAAGTACCTGATGTGCCTCCTGCAAGCTTATGGGCACACACAGTGAGTTATGGCTGCTATAATATAGGGATTCCCATAGAACCCTCAGACAGCAGCCTGGAAGCAACAACTAATCAACTAAAACATTTTTGACCCAAGCACCTCAATATTAGATGTAACCATCTGGCAGGGAGGACATAAATATGTCAATAGCGTATCCAATTAAATATAGGAGAAAAAAGGAGGGATCCTTCAAGGGAAGTCAGTTTTATAGTAGGAAAGGGTAGTGGACAGCTCCTGTCCACTCTCAAAGGATTCTGGGTCTCAACTGGTAAGTATTAAAGAGACAGTAAACACATTGAGACTATAATATAAAAAGCTTAATTATGCATAGTAAAAATAACTATGCAACATACGTTCATGATTTATTTTGCCCCTTTCCTGTATTTAAAATTCAGAAAACAGCAGATGGCAGGCTCCACAAGCCTAACCATGCCACACATCTTTCTCATTTGCAGTATTATCTTATTTCTGCTGAAGCCAGACAAATGGAGATCTTGTTAACTTAAGTTTACTTTCACTTTGAGTCAGCAGAAAACCGGGCTTGCCAGTGTCATTAACATATTTGCTATTCGTGAACTTAAAATACTTGTGAAAAAATTGTCAGTTTCATTCATCATTTCTTTGTGTGCAGCTTTGTTCTCTTAATTTTTACCTTTGAAGCCGCAAAAGTATCTCGCCGTTCCTCCACCCATATCAAAGAAATATTTGAGGTGTACGCTTATGAAATTGATTATTCCCCCCCAGTGGCGTCTATGTCCCCTGTACAAACGCCCCCACGTTGAAATGCGCATGCGGCTTTTACCGAATTTGTGAATTATGCTAGAAGCGCGTTCATGTACTCGTGCATGCTCAGATACATGAGCATGGAAACCCAAGTAGTACGTCACTGCATCCACACACAGTGATTGCAACAACTACTATGCTCTCTGATCAAATACTAAACAATGAATCAAGTGATTGTTTAGTATGTATCAGAGCAGAGAGCGTATTTTTGCGCATGTGTTAAATTATTCACAAGAGCGAGCACGGATCACAACGTATAGAGCAGGTGGGACCACTCTTACGTGTAACACTCACCAACGAGGAAATGAGCAGTGGGCGGAGGAACCTCTCAAACGGTAGGATTTATAAAACAAATGTATTATTTATCTTTCGGGACGAAGTTTCAAATAAAAAACCTAGCAACTACATATTTTAAAACTTGGTTAATGCATAGCATTAATCGTGGATCTTCAAATTTACTTTCACTTTAAGTCCAGATTGTTTCCTTCAAATAAGAAAAAAGTGGTGGATGGAGTTTGACTATTGAAAAACAACTGCAGCAAACAAGATGCTAATCTGTTATGGTAATCTATTGGACAACTACAGAAAAAAAATAGTATTTACTGTGCCTTGTGAGTCAATAAGAGAGAACAAAGGTAAGCTAGTAAAGTATTAGCAGCTACTGCATGACCAGAAGTTTTACACAACACTATTAGATTAAATTGAAAGGCAAAAAATTATCTAAACTATTTAACTGCAATGTTTTAGGTTATTTCTTATTTGAGAGAAAATAATCTCCTGCTTTTATTGGAATAGAAAAAGGTCAAAACTGAAATGTGAATAGGTGCATTCAAATGTTAAATAGAAATTTTTTTTGCAATATACTTCCATTAGCAAAAATGCTTCTAGTAAACTTTATTACTGTTTTTCAGTGGCATACGCACATATCCTGTGAGGGCCTTTTGCACCAGTATTTAAAGGGACATAATACTCATATGCTAAATCACGTGAAACTGATGCAGTATAACTGTAAAAAGCTGACAGGAAAATATCACCTGAGCATCTCTATGTAAAAAAGGAAGATATTTTACCTCACAATCGCCTCAGCTCAGCAGAGTAAGTTCTGTGTAAAAAGTTATACTCGGCTGCTCCCAGCTGCAGGTAAAAAAAAAAAAGAAAAAAAAAAGAAGAAATGAACAGCAGCCAATCATTGCTGAGGTCATGAACTCTTTTACTGTGATCTCATGAGATTTCATAGTAAATTTCCTTAAACTTAATAGGGAAATAAGATGAAAGTGCATGAAAGCTCGCTTCTTCCGCTGTCCCGGGACAGACATACTGATTTGCTGCTTAGAAGTCCTTTACAATGGGATGTGGCTACTGAGGAATTTTTGAGGTAAAATATCTTTCTTTTTTACATAGATGTTCAGGTGATATCTTCCTGTCAGCCTTTTACAACTATGCTGCATCACTTTCAAGTGTTTCAACATTTGGGTATTATGGCCCTTTAAACGCGTTCTGAGATAAGTCAGCAGTGGCTTGTATGTCATAAATTATGTTTTCACAGACAATACACACCACCATCTCTCTGAGCAGACATTGTGTTTGAATCCTGATCCCCTTCTCGCAAGTAGAATATGTGTGTATGCCACTGAAAAAGTAAAAAAAAAAAAAAAAAAAGTTTACTAGCAGTATTTTTTAACCCCTTCCCACCCTTAGAACGTTCCATGAAGCCCTAACTGGACTGGGCTTTAGCACCGTTAGGACGGCATAGAACGTCCTAGCCGTTTGGCTGTACTGTAGCCAAAGGCCCTTCCTGAATGGGATTGCGGGCTGGATGGGGTGTCTAGTGTCATAGGCACCCCTCTGACACTTCATTTAAATCACGCCATTGCATGAACAATCCCACAATTTTAATTTTTACATTGAAACTTTGTTCCGATGTAGACAAAATAAGTCCGGACGGGAAGGAGTTAATGGAAGTATATTGCAAAAATGCTTAAACAGAAAGCAGAGAAGCATTTATGCTCATTTCAAATTTGACCTTCTATTCCTTTAAAGGGAAGGTCTACTTGAACATTTTATTGTTTAAAAAGAGATAATCCCTGTATTAACCATTCCCCACTTTTGCATAATCAACACTATTATATTAATATACTTTTTACCTCTGATTACCTTATAAGCTAAGCCTCTGCAGACTGCCCCCTTTTTTAAAAATCTTGCATTTTAGCCAATTAGTGCAGGTTCCTGCATAACTCCATGGGAGTCAGCACAATGTTATCTATATGGCACACATGAACTAGCACTGTCTGGCTGTGAAAAGTTCCTTGGTTCCAAAATGTCAGTGCCCATGATTCGGGGGGAGCTGCATGCATGAAATATGTTAAAGGGACAGTCTAGTCTAAAATAAACTTTCATGATTCAGATAGGGCATGCAATGTTTAAAATTGTTTCCAATTTACTTTTATCACCAATTTTGCTTTGTTCTCTTGGTATTCTTAGTTGAAAACTAAACCTAGGAGGTTCATATGCTAATTTCAAAGCCCTTGAAGGCCGCCTCTTCTCTCAGGGCATTTTGACAGTTTTTCACCACTAGAGGGTGTTAGTTCATGTGTGTCATATAGATAACACTACTCATGCACGTGAAGTTCCAGGGAACCAGCACTGATTGGCTAAAAACAGAATTTATGTTTACCTGATAAATTTCTTTCTCCTACGGTGTGTCCGGTCCACGGCTTCATCCTTACTTGTGGGAACCAATACCAAAGCTTTAGGACACGGATGAAGGGAGGGAACAAGTCAGGTAACCTAAACGGAAGGCACCACGGCTTGCAAAACCTTTCTCCCAAAAACAGCCTCCGAAGAAGCATAAGTATCGAATTTGTAAAATTTGGCAAAAGTATGCAGAGAGGACCAAGTCGCTGCCTTACAGATCTGTTCAACAGAAGCCTCATTCTTGAAGGCCCATGTGGAAGCCACAGCTCTAGTAGAGTGAGCTGTAATTCGTTCAGGAGGCTGCCGTCCGGCAGTCTCATAAGCCAATCGGATGATGCTTTTTAGCCAAAAGGAAAGAGAGGTAGCAGTAGCTTTCTGACCTCTCCTCTTACCAGAATGGACGACAAACAAAGAAGATGTCTGTCTGAAATCCTTTGTTGCTTCTAAATAGAATTTTAAAGCAGGAACTACATCTAAGTTATGTAACAAACGTTCCTTCTTCGAAACTGGATTCGGACACAGAGAAGGAACAACTATTTCCTGGTTAATATTCCTGTTGGAAACCACCTTTGGAAGAAAACCAGGCTTAGTACGTAAAACTACCTTATCTGTATGGAATATCAGATAGGGTGAAGTACACTGCAAAGCAGACAATTCGGAAACTCTTCTAGCAGAAGAAATAGCAACCAAAAACAGAACTTTCCAAGATAGTAATTTAATATCTATGGAATGCAAAGGTTCAAACGGAACCCCTTGAAGGACTGAAAGAACTAAATTTAGACTCCATGGAGGAGTCATAGGTCTGTAGACAGGCTTGATTCTAACTAATGCCTGTACAAACGCCTGTACATCTGGCACGGCTGTAAAAACGTTTGTGCAACAAGACAGACAGAGCAGATATCTGTCCTTTTAGAGAACTAGCTGACAAACCTTTATCCAAACCCTCTTGGAGAAAGGAAAGTATCCTAGGAGTTCTAATTTTACTCCAAGAGTAACCCTTGGATTCGCACCAACAGATATATTTTTGCCATATCTTATGGTAAATTTTCCTAGTTACCAGTTTTCTGGCCTGAACCAGAGTATCTATAACTGAATCTGAAAACCCACGCTTAGATAGAATCAAGGGTTCAATTTCCAAGCAGTCATTTGCATAGAAACTAGATTTGGATGTTCGAATGGACCTTGTACTAGAAGGTCCTGCCTCAAAGGTAGCTTCCATGGTGGAGCTGATGAAATATTCACCAGGTCTGCATACCAAGTCCTGCGTGGCCATGCAGGAGCTATTAGAATCACCAAGGCCTTCTCCTGTTTGATCCTGGCTACAAGCCTGGGAAGGAGAGGGAACGGTGGAAACACATAAGCTAGATTGAACGACCAAGGCGCTACCAATGAATCTACTAGTGTCGCCTTGGGATCCCTGGATCTGGAACCGTAGCGAGGAACCTTGGAGTTCTGACGAGACGCCATCAGATCCATATCTGGAATGCCCCATAGTTGAGTTAACTGGGCAAAGACCTCCGGGTGAAGTTCCCACTCCCCCGGATGAAAAGTCTGACGACTCAAATAATCCGCCTCCCAGTTGTCTACTCCTGGGATGTGAATTGCAGATAGATGGCAGGAGTGATCCTCCGCCCATTTGATGATCTTGGATACCTCTCTCATCGCCAGGGAACTCTTTGTTCCTCCCTGATGATTGATGCACGCTACAGTCGTTATGTTGTCCGACTGAAATCTTATGAACCTGGCCTTCGCTAGTTGAGGCCAAGCCAGGAGCGCATTGAATATCGCTCTCAGTTCCAAAATGTTTATCGGGAGAAGAGACTCTTCCCGAGACCATAGACCCTGAGCTTTCAGGGAGCCCCAGACCGCACCCCAGCCTAAGAGACTGGCGTCGGTTGTGACAATGATCCACTCTGGTCTGTGGAAACTCATTCCCTGAGACAGGTGATCCTGAGCCAACCACCAGAGGAGCGAGTCTCTGGTTATCTGGTCCACTTGAATCTGAGGAGACAAGTCTGCATAATCCCCATTCCACTGTTTGAGCATGCACAGTTGCAATGGTCTTAAAAGAATTCGAGCAAAAGGAACCACGTCCATTGCCGCAACCATTAGTCCTATTACCTCCATGCACTGAGCTATGGAGGGCTGAGGAATAGATTGAAGAACTCGACAAGCGTTTAGAAGCTTTAACTTTCTGACCTCTGTCAGAAAAATCTTCATTTCTACAGAGTCTATTATTGTTCCCAGAAAGGGAACCCTTGTGGACGGAAACAGGGAACTCTTTTCTATGTTCACCTTCCACCCATGAGATCTGAGAAAGGCTAAAACAATGTCTGTATGAGCCCTTGCTTTGGGAAGGGACGACGCTTGAATTAGAATGTCGTCTAGGTAAGGTGCTACTGCAATGCCCCTCGGCCTTAGGACCGCTAGAAGGGACCCTAGCACCTTTGTGAAAATTCTGGGAGCAGTGGCTAAACCGAACGGAAGAGCCACGAACTGGTAATGTTTGTCCAGAAAGGCAAACCTCAGGAACTGATGATGATCTTTGTGGATAGGAATATGCAGGTATGCATCCTTTAGGTCCACGGTAGTCATATATTGACCCTCCTGGATCGTTGGTAAAATCGTCCGAATGGTTTCCATTTTGAATGATGGAACTCTGAGGAATTTGTTTAGAATTTTTAAATCCAGAATTGGTCTGAAAGTTCCTTCTTTTTTGGGAACTACAAACAGGTTTGAGTAAAAACCCAGACCTTGTTCCGCTGTTGGAACTGGGTGTATCACTCCCATCTTTAATAGGTCTCCTACGCAATGTAAGAATGCCTGTCTCTTTATCTGGTCTGAAGATAAGCGAGACATGTGGAACCTTCCCCTTGGAGGAAGTTCCTTGAACTCTAGAAGATACACCTGAGAGACAATTTCTAGTGCCCAGGGGTCCGGAACATCTCTTGCCCAAGCCTGAGCAAAGAGAGAAAGTCTGCCCCCTACTAGATCCGGTCTCGGATCGGGGGCTACCCCTTCATGCTGTCTTGGTAGCAGCAGCAGGCTTCTTGGCCTGTTTTCCCTTGTTCCAGCCTTGCAATGGTTTCCATGCTGGTTTAGGCTGGGAAGTGTTACCCTCTTGTCTAGAGGCTGTAGAGTTAGAAGCCGGTCCGTTCCTGAAATTGCGAAAGGAACGAAAATTAGACTTATTCTTAGCTTTGAAAGGCCTATCCTGTGGGAGGGCATGGCCCTTTCCCCCAGTGATGTCTGAAATAATCTCCTTCAATTCTGGCCCGAAGAGGGTCTTACCTTTGAAAGGAATATTAAGCAATTTTGTTTTGGACGACACATCTGCCGACCAAGATTTTAGCCAAAGCGCCCTGCGCGCCACTATTGCAAAACCTGAATTTTTCGCCGCTAATTTAGCCAATTGAAAAGCGGCATCCAAAATAAAGGAATTAGCCAACTTTAGTGCGTGAATTCTGTCCATGACCTCATCATATGGAGTCTCCTTTTGGAGCGAATTTTCTAGTTCATCGAACCAAAAAGACGCCGCCGTGGTGACAGGAATAATGCACGAAATTGGTTGAAGAAGGAAACCTTGCTGAACAAAAATCTTTTTAAGCAATCCTTCCAATTTTTTATCCATAGGATCTTTGAAAGCGCAACTGTCTTCTATAGGAATAGTTGTGCGCTTAGCTAATGTTGAAACTGCCCCCTCTACCTTAGGGACCGTTTGCCATGCATCCCTTCTGGGGTCGACAATGGGGAACATTTTCTTAAATATAGGAGGGGGAACAAAAGGTACGCCTGGCTTCTCCCACTCCTTAGTCACTATGTCCGCCACCCTCTTGGGTATCGGAAAAGCGTCAGCGTGCACTAGGTCCTCTAAGAATTTGTCCATTTTGCACAACTTCTCTGGAATAACCAAAGTATCACAATCATCAAGGGTAGCTAGCACCTCCTTAAGCAGAGCGCGGAGATGTTCTAGCTTAAATTTAAATGCCACGATATCAGGTTCTGCCTGCTGAGAAACTTTTCCTGAATCAGAAATTTCTCCCTCAGACAGACCCTCCCTCACTGCTAACTCAGATTGATGTGAGGGTATAGATAAATTATCGTCAGCTCCTACTTGCTCATCCTCTGTATGTAAAACTGAGCAATCACGCTTTCTGGGAAATGTTGGCAGTTTGGATAAAAGAGCCGCTAGAGAATTATCCATTACTGCTGTTAATTGCTGCATAGTAACAAGCATTGGCACGCTAGATGTACTAGGTATCGCCTGCGCGGGCAAAGCTGGTGTTGACACAGAAGGAGAGGATGATGAACTATCCCCACTACCTTCATTTAAAGAATTATCTTGGGCAACATTATGAAATGTGACAGTACTGTCCTTACTCTGTTTGGACGCCATGGCACAATTTGCACATACATTTAATGGGGGAACCACCTTGGCCTCTATACACACAGAACATAGGCTATCCGAAGGTAGAGACATGTTAAACAGACTTAGGCAGGTTTTTAATGCAATAAAAACAATTTTAAACAAAACCGTTACTGTCTCTTTAAATAATAAAAAGAGCACACTTTATTTCTGAATGATCGAAAAAACATGAAGGAAATATCCGATCTTTATGAAATTTATACCCCAGTGTCTTAATGCTTTAAAAAGGATTGCACACCAAATTTCAAGTCTCTTAACCCTTAAATGACCAAACCGGAGCCAATAATCCCAATTGACCGGTTAAAATACACTACAGTCCCTGCCACAGACTTTGCTGCGGCTTTTACCTTCCTTAGGGGTTATTAACAACAGAAATAAGCCTCTCTGAGTCCTTTTCTAAGCCACATGAAGCTGCATGCACTGCCTAGAGAAAGTAACTGCGCAACTGAGGCGCGAAAATGAGGCCTCCTCCCTCTGCATTCCAGAGTGAAGGGGCCTTTCTGACAAGATTAGGCGTCTAAACAACTGCCAGGCGAAAATAAACGTCCCCAAAAGTGTTTCCAAGTTTGTCAAACACTCCAAAAGTCAAATAAACATGATAAAAATCAATCGATTTAGCCCACAATAGTGTCAACCAGCATAGAGCCCAAGATATAAGCCTTAATTCTGTAACTGAGTCTAAGAAAATGGCTTACCTATCCCATAAGGGAAAACTGACAGTCTTCTAGCAGTACTAGGTCTTGTTAGAAAAGTGACTGATCATACCTGAAGCAGATAAGCCTGCAAACTGTTCCCCCCAACTGAAGTTCTCTGGTTTCAACAGTCCTGCGTGAGAACAGCAATGGATTTTAGTTACTGGTGCTAAAATCATACTCCTCTTTTAACAGAAATCTTCATCACTTTCTGTTGTAGAGTAAATAGTACAAACCAGCACTATTTTAAAATAAACTCTTGATAGAAGAAATAAAAACTACAACACCACATACTCTTTACCATCCCCGTGGAGATGCTACTTGTTCAGAGCGGCAAAGAGAATGACTGGGGGGCGGAGCCAGAGGGGGCGCTATATGAACAGCTTTGCTGTGTGCTCTCTTTGCCATTTCCTGTAGGGAATGATAATATCCCACAAGTAAGGATGAAGCCGAGGACCGGATACACCAATGTAGGAGAAATGCATTTCTGTCAAAAGAACTTAAAATAAGGGGGTAGTTTGCAGAGGCTTAGATACAAGATAATCACAGAGATAAAAAGTGTATTTATATAACTTTGTTGGTTATGCAAAACTAGGGAATGCGTAATAAATGGCTTATCTTTTAAAACAAAAAACATTCTGGTGTAGACTGTCTCTTTAAGTGTCCCTCTAATAAACTAAAGCACTAAGCCTAAGAGAATTTAAAGGGTTTCCATTACTCTGAATGGTAATAATTTGTCACTGGTAGCAGATATCAAAAAAATAAAAAACATTAAATAAAGAGGAAATTCTGTCAGGGGACAGTGGCTGTTGAAGTTTTGTCCAGTAATTGGTAATACATCCTGCAATTAGAGAGACATTTCTAGGTTAAAAATAAAAACAGAATTTATTCTTACCTGATAAATTACTTTCTCCAACGGTGTGTCCGGTCCACGGCGTCATCCTTACTTGTGGGAATATCTCTTCCCCAACAGGAAATGGCAGAGAGTCCCAGCAAAGCTGGCCATATAGTCCCTCCTAGGCTCCGCCCACCCCAGTCATTCGCCCGACGGACAGGAGGAAAAATATAGGAGAAACCATATGGTACCGTGGTGACTGTAGTTAGAGAAAATAATTCATCAGCCCTGATTAAAAAACCAGGGCGGGCCGTGGACCGGACACACCGTTGGAGAAAGTAATTTATCAGGTAAGCATAAATTCTGTTTTCTCCAACATTGGTGTGTCCGGTCCACGGCGTCATCCTAACTTGTGGGAACCAATACCAAAGCTTTAGGACACGGATGAAGGGAGGGAGCAAATCAGGTTACCTAAACGGAAGGCACCACAGCTTGCAAAACCTTTCTCCCAAAAATAGCCTCCGAAGAAGCAAAAGTATCAAATTTGTAAAATTTGGCAAAAGTGTGCAGTGAAGACCAAGTCGCTGCCTTACATATCTGGTCAACAGAAGCCTCGTTCTTGAAGGCCCATGTGGAAGCCACAGCCCTAGTGGAGTGAGCTGTGATTCTTTCAGGAGGCTGCCGTCCGGCAGTCTCATAAGCCAATCGGATGATGCTTTTAAGCCAAAAGGAAAGAGAGGTAGAAGTCGCTTTTTGACCTCTCCTTTTACCAGAATAGACAACAAACAAAGAAGATGTTTGTCTGAAATCTTTTGTAGCCTCTAAATAGAATTTTAGAGCACGGACTACGTCCAAATTGTGTAACAAACATTCCTTCTTTGAAACTGGATTCGGACATAAAGAAGGTACAACTATCTCCTGGTTAATATTCTTGTTAGAAACAACCTTTGGAAGAAAACCAGGCTTAGTACGCAAAACCACCTTATCTGCATGGAACACCAGATAGGGCGGAGAACACTGCAGAGCAGATAACTCTGAAACTCTTCTAGCAGAAGAAATAGCAACCAAAAAACAAAACTTTCCAAGATAGTAACTTAATATCTATGGAATGTAAAGGTTCAAACGGAACCCCTTGAAGAACTGAAAGAACTAGATTTAGACTCCAGGGAGGAGTCAAAGGTCTGTAAACAGGCTTGATCCTAACCAGAGCCTGAACAAATGCTTGAACATCTGGCACAGCTGCCAGTCTTTTGTGTAGTAAGACAGATAAAGCAGAGATCTGTCCCTTTAGAGAACTTGCAGATAATCCTTTCGCCAAACCTTCTTGTAGAAAGGAGAGAATCTTAGGAATTTTTATCTTATTCCATGGGAATCCTTTGGATTCACACCAACAGATATATCTTTTCCATATTTTATGGTAAATCTTTCTAGTTACCGGTTTTCTGGCCTGAACCAGAGTATCTATCACAGAATCTGAAAACCCACGCTTTGATAGAATCAAGCGTTCAATCTCCAAGCCGTCAGCTGGAGGGAGACCAGATTTGGATGTTCGAATGGACCCTGAACAAGAAGGTCCTGTCTCAAAGGTAGCTTCCATGGTGGAACCGATGACATATTCACCAGGTCTGCATACCAAGTCCTGGGTGGCCACGCAGGAGCTATCAAGATCACCGAGGCCCTCTCCTGTTTGATCCTGGCTACCAGCCTGGGAATGAGAGGAAACGGTGGAAATACATAAGCTAGGTTGAAGGTCCAAGGTGCTACTAGTGCATCTACTAGAGTCGCCTTGGGATCCCTGGATCTGGACCCGTAGCAAGGAACCTTGAAGTTCTGACGAGACGCCATCAGATCCATGTCTGGAATGCCCCATAATTGAGTTAGTTGGGCAAAGATCTCCGGGTGGAGTTCCCACTCCCCCGGATGGAATGTCTGACGACTCAGATAATCCGCTTCCCAGTTTTCCACACCTGGGATGTGGATCGCAGATAGGTGGCAGGAGTGATCCTCCGCCCATTGAATTATTTTGGTCACTTCTTTCATCGCCAGGGAACTCCTTGTTCCCCCCTGATGATTGATATACGCAACGGTCGTCATGTTGTCTGATTGGAATCTTATGAATCTGGCCTTTGCTAGCAGAGGCCAAGCTCTGAGAGCATTGAAGATCGCTCTTAGTTCCAGAATGTTTATCGGGAGAAGAGACCCTTCCCGAGACCATAGTCCCTGAGCTTTCAGGGATTCCCAGACCGCGCCCCAGCCCACTAGACTGGCGTCGGTCGTGACAATGACCCACTCTGGTCTGCGGAAGCTCATTCCCTGGGATAGATGGTCCAGGGTCAGCCACCAACGGAGTGAATCTCTGGTCTTCTGATCTACTTGAATCATTGGAGACAAGTCTGTATAATCCCCATTCCACTGTCTGAGCATGCACAGTTGTAATGGTCTTAGATGAATTCGTGCAAAAGGAACTATGTCCATTGCTGCAACCATCAACCCTACTACTTCCATGCACTGCGCTATGGAAGGACGTGGAACAGAATAAAGAACTTGACAAGTGCTTAGAAGTTTTGACTTTCTGACCTCTGTCAGAAAAATCCTCATTTCTAAGGAATCCATTATTGTTCCCAAGAAGGGAACTCTTGTTGACGGAGACAGAGAACTTTTTTCTATGTTCACCTTCCATCCGTGTGATCTGAGAAAGGCCAGAACGATGTCTGTATGAGCCTTTGCTGTTGACAGGGACGACGCTTGTATTAAAATGTCGTCCAAGTATGGTACTACTGCAATGCCCCTCGGTCTTAGAACCGCTAGAAGGGACCCTAGTACCTTTGTGAAAATCCTTGGAGCAGTGGCTAACCCGAATGGGAGAGCCACAAACTGGTAATGTTTGTCCAGAAAGGCGAACCTTAGGAACTGATGATGTTCTTTGTGGATAGGAATATGTAGGTACGCATCCTTTAGATCCACGGTAGTCATAAATTGACCTTCCTGGATAGTGGGTAGAATCGTTCGAATGGTTTCCATCTTGAACGATGGTACCCTGAGAAATTTGTTTAGGATCTTCAAATCCAAAATCGGTCTGAAAGTTCCCTCTTTTTTGGGAACTACGAACAGATTTGAATAAAATCCCATTCCTTGTTCCTTTATTGGAACTGGGTGTATCACTCCCATCTTTAACAGGTCTTCTACACAATGTAAGAACGCCTGTCTCTTTATTTGGTCTAAGGATAAGTGAGACATGTGGAACCTTCCCCTTGACGGTAGTTCCCTGAATTCCAGAAGATAACCCTGAGAAACTATTTCTAGCGCCCAGGGATCCTGAACATCTCTTGCCCAAGCCTGAGCAAAGAGAGAGAGTCTGCCCCCTACTAGATCCGGTCCCGGATCAGGGGCTACTCCTTCATGCTGTTTTGTTAGCAGCAGCAGGCTTCTTGGCCTGCTTACCCTTGTTCCAGCCTTGCATCGGTTTCCAGGCTGGTTTGGGTTGTGAGGCATTACCCTCTTGCTTAGAGGATGCAGAATTAGAGGCCGGTCCGTTCCTGAAATTGCGAAAGGAACGAAAATTAGACTTATTCTTGGCCTTGAAAGGCCTATCTTGTGGAAGGGCGTGGCCCTTTCCCCCAGTGATGTCTGAGATAATCTCTTTCAATTCTGGTCCAAATAGAGTTTTACCTTTGAAAGGGATGTTAAGCAATTTTGTCTTGGATGACACATCCGCTGACCAAGACTTTAGCCAAAGCGCTCTGCGCGCCACAATTGCAAACCCTGAAATTTTCGCCGCTAATCTAGCTAATTGCAAAGCGGCATCTAAAATAAAAGAGTTAGCCAATTTAAGTGCGTGAACTCTGTCCATAACCTCCTCATATGGAGTCTCTCTACTGAGCGACTTTTCTAGTTCTTCGAACCAGAACCACGCTGCTGTAGTGACAGGAACAATGCACTAAATGGGTTGTAGAAGGTAACCTTGCTGTACAAAAATCTTTTTAAGCAAACCCTCCAATTTTTTATCCATAGGATCTTTGAAAGCACAACTATCCTCGATAGGAATAGTAGTGCGCTTGTTTAGAGTAGAAACTGCCCCCTCGACCTTAGGGACTGTCTGCCATAAGTCCTTTCTGGGGTCGACCATAGGAAATAATTTCTTAAATATAGGGGGGGGGGGAACAAAAGGTATGCCGGGCTTTTCCCACTACTTATTAACTATGTCCGCCACCCGCTTGGGTATAGGAAAAGCGTCGGGGTGCACCGGAACCTCTAGGAACTTGTCCTTCTTGCATAATTTCTCTGGAATGACCAAGTTGTCACAATCATCCAGAGTAGATAACACCTCCTTAAGCAGTGTGCGGAGATGTTCTAATTTAAATGACAACATCAGGTTCAGGCTGTTGAGAAATTTTTCCTGAATCTGAAATTTCCCCATCTGACAAAACCTCCCTCATGGCCACTTCAGATTGGTGTGAGGGTATGACAGAACAATTATCATCAGCGCCCTCCTGCTCTTCAGTGTTTAAAACAGAGCAATCGCGCTTTCTCTGATATGTAGGCATTTTGGATAAAATATTTGCTATGGAGTTATCCATTACAGCCGTCAATTGTTGCATGGTAATAAGCATTGGCGCGCTAGATGTACTAGGGGCCTCCTGCGTGGGCAAAACTGGTGTAGACACAGTAGGAGATGATGTAGTATCATGTCTACTCCCCTCATCTGAGGAATCATCTTGGGCAATTTCATTATCTGTGGCAGTACTGTCCTTACTTTGTTTGGACGCTATGGCACAATTATCACACAAATTTAAATGGGGAGACACATTGGCTTTCATACATATAGAACATAGCTTATCCGAAGGCACAGACATGTTAAACAGGCTTAAACTTGTCAATAAAGCACAAAAAACGTTTTAAAACAAAACCGTTACTGTCTCTTTAAATTTTAAACAGAAACACTTTATTACTGAATATGTGAAAAAGTATGAAGGAATTGTTCAAAAATTACCAAAATTTCACCACAGTGTCTTAAAGCATTAAGAGTATTGCACACCAATTTTCAGAGCTTTAACCCTTAAAATAACCCCTATACAGTCCCAGCTATAGCCTTTGCTGCGACCTAACCAAGCCCAGAGGGGAATACGATACCAAATGACGCCTTCTAGAAACTTTTCCAGCTACTTTCAGATCCTCACACATGCATCTGCATGTCTTGCTCTCAAAAACAACTGCGCAGTAATGGCGCGAAAATGAGGCTCAGCCTACAACTGAGAAAACCCTCCCTGACTGGAAAAGGTGTCTAACATAGTGCCTGCCGTTAAAAAACGTTCCCCAAGTTTATAAATGTGAATTATCAGCATAAACATGTATAAAAATGTCCAAATAAAGCAATCGATTTAGCCCATAAAAGTGTCTACCAGTTTTATAGCCCATATTAAGCCCTTTATTCTGTTTGCTTGACTAAGAAAATGGCTTACCGGTCCCCATGAGGGGAAATGACAGCCTTCCAGCATTACATGGTCTTGTTAGAAATATGGCTAGTCATACCTTAAGCAGAAAAGTCTGCTAACTGTTTCCCCCAACTGAAGTTACTTCATCTCAACAGTCCTATGTGGAAACAGCAATCGATTTTAGTTACTGTCTGCTAAAATCATCTTCCTCTCACAAACAGAAATCTTCATCCTTTTCTGTTTCAGAGTAAATAGTACATGCCAGCACTATTTTAAAATAACAAACACTTGATAGAAGAATAAAAAACTACATTTAAACATCAAAAAACTCTTAACCATCTCCATGGAGATGTTGCCTGTGCAACGGCAAAGAGAATGACTGGGGTGGGCGGAGCCTAGGAGGGACTATATGGCCAGCTTTGCTGGGACTCTTTGCCATTTCCTGTTGGGGAAGAGATATTCCCACAAGTAAGGATGACGCCGTGGACCGGACACACCAATGTTGGAGAAATGTTCTGTTTTGATAGATCATTTCATTTTAAACACATTTCTTCCTCACAGTAGTTTTTGTAGCTGGTAAGATTTTAATAACACTCATAGCACATCTGGAATGCTCCTAGGGTGCTTCAGAAGAGGATATGACTGGTGACAGGAGCAAGCTTATAATTGGAACACATTAAAGGATTACTAACTTTTGTTTTTCCTATGCAAAAAAACGGACCATACATTTAACATAGCAAGTATCACACTAATATAATGTACCTTTTTATTTGCAGAAACAAAGCTCCCTTTCGCCGTAAAATAAAGTTTTATGTTATCCCCATAGCATCACGTCATACAGCTCTCAAATGTGGGCTGTCTAAGGTTTATCCTACTTGCCAATCGGATGGCGAGTATTTGCATGACATTAAAATACTTTTGTGTCATTCAGCGCATGAGCAATAGGATTTTCTTAGTCTTGCACGCTCATATTGCGGCACAGAAGCCGACATGACTGACTCCAGAATAAAAATAACGCATGCGCATATTAAAGTCAAATCGATGCGATAGGTATTCCAGCCATTCTACTCTCAAATGTATTTCAATGATAGCGGTCCAGTATTGCTTCGCTATCTGCAATATCTGCTGTGAATATTTCCACAATATATTACATATTACTCTGCAATGTAATAGTTAATGGAATAAAAATTCAATATATGCATTGATTTTTTCCCCCCCGTTTCAAAAAGAATATTATACATGATAAAATTAATGGTTAGAAAGTGAACATTTATAAGTGAGGCACAACGAATTATACAAGAATAATACTCACCACACCGCTGTTTACTAACAAACTGCCTATTGACATCTGCTAAGGAATGCCGAGTTAACAGACACTCTCTTCTGCTTTCAGGTATGTGAATTGATCCCTGCATTCAAATCCTACCAATTTCCCTGTTTTTTGTGTCATTTGTACTACAAGTCTATCTTTGGTATGTGAAATGATCCCAGCATTTAAATCCTGCCAATTTCCCTGTTTTTTGTCTCATCTGTATTGCAAGCCTCTCTTTTTGCATTTGTCTGTATAATTATGTATTTACCCTGCTGATATCTTGCCTTTATCTATGTGATGTTCAAACCTTGCAAATACTTGTTTTAATTCCTAAATTTATAATTTCACTAATGGTTTAACCACAGCCTCCAGCGGAGTGTAATAGAGAAAACAAAGTAATGTGCGGTGTAAGCACAATATGCTTAAGTGTTATAATTGAAAATTAATAAAAACTTTTCTTGAGAAAGCCCAACAGAAGGGTGAAACGCGTTGAAGCTTACCAGCTTGTTTGTATCCATATATACCCTGTCCCGCGAGCATTGTGGGTTGCAGCTTTTTTATAAGAGCTTGGCCAAACTCATGACTTGTATGTCACCCATTAATAATATCTACTTTCGAGAAAAAGAGCTACCTGTGAACTGACAAGTTACCTGCGTGCAAATTGCACTAAGTGCAGGACTGTATCTGGAATCCGGAGGAGACTGCCCATTGTGACCTGAACGCCAATCGGTAATATCTGCCTGAGGCGGCTAAGAAGTAATAAGCCACTCAAGAACTGACAGGCTACGTGCGTGCAATATTGCACTAAGCGCGGGTTTGCATCATCTTGTCCGGAGAAGACTTTCCATCTGTCACAGAATAGTGAGTATGGGTTGTTACCAGTAACCACTTAAGCGACTGCAAAAGTGCTTTCATCTTTATGAACAGTATACATACACATGTAACCTGTTTTGTGTACCAGGAGTAACATATGTATAGTGACGCTGTCTATTCACATATATTTAGGAGGTGATTCAATTTCAACTGCGATATCGCCAATAATTAACACCTTTGTTTAGCTTCAACACACAATATTATCCCTAAAACTTTTGGCTTTATTCTCAAGGCTATATTTTTAAATAGAGTATTTTTTAGGCTGTATTTTTAAGGTGGTATTTGTTTTGGCTCTTTTGGGAGACGTCCCTGGAATTTTCTCTCTTTTGGACATTTTCATTATTTTGGACTTTTGATGACAATAGTCCTACAATTTATTACATTTAGGTTGTCTATGTATGTATTTTAATTGTAAATTGTATTCTTTTTTACGTCGATATTTGAGTTTGATTTCTCTAAGATTCAATTTTTGCAGCTGCACTGATAGTTTCTTCCATATACTGTATGCTTAGATGATATTTTTATAATATATCTGTTACTTTCATGCTTCCAGCTTTCTATGATCCAATTTAGCGTCTTCTCAACCTATATGTAACCAAGTTTATTTATTCCATTTAGTATGCTTAGAAGTATCTATACGCAACAGTTTATCTATTTCAAATTATTAGCTTTCATTAAGATTTTATGTTTTTATGTTACTTGTAACTATTAAAACACTGTTTATATATATATATATATATATATATATATATATATATATATATATATATATATATATATATATATATATATACACACACACACACACACACACACACACACACAGCGTTTCGGTTTCTGATCTGTACAAATCACTGATTAATAGCAGACCACTACTGAGTACTATATACACTCTACTCGTATTTTCTTTATTAATTTTCAATTATAACACTCAAGCATATTGTGCTTGCACCTCACATTACTTTAAGTTTTCTCTAGTACACTCCGCTAGAGTGCCCTCCTTCTGTTCTATATTTAAATTTTGTTTATTCCCTGTGGAGCGGCCCCCTAGGAGAGGCAGTGGGTGTACAGTCTAGCGCAGCACTTTTTTGTTTTCACTTTTAACCACAGCCTCCCCCGAATTCTATTGTCTGTTATTTTTAACTTATCTCACCCTGAATCAAATTTTCCCAATTGGATTTTTGACTGTCTTTGATCAGGTCATTACCTAATTTATTGCATTCAGCTGAATGCTCTGGCCTATAACACTGCTATGGGGAAAGCAATGCAGGGGCTAACAATGTAGGTTAGATAGCAATATAGTGAACATTTATAAGTGAGGCAAAACAAATTATACAAGAATCGAACAAGGATTGGACAAGGGATAAGGCAGGTTCTGTTTTTATACTGAGTATTATACACTGTATTTTGTAAAAAATGCACAATATCTTAAAGGGACACTGTACCCAAAAAAATTCTTTCATGATTCAGATAGAGCATGCAATTTTAAGCAACTTTCTAATTTACTCCTATTATCAATTTTCTTTATTCTCTTGGTATCTTTATTTGAAATGCAAGAATGTAAGTTTAGATGCCGGCCCATTTTTGGTGAACAACCTAGGTTGTCCTTGCTGATTGGTGGATAAATTCATCCACCAATCAAAAACTGCTGTCCAGAGTGCTGAACCAAGAAAAAAAAGCTTAGATGCCTTCTTTTTCATATAAAGATAGCAAGAGAACAAAGAAAAATTGATAATAGGAGTAAATTAGAAAGTTGCTTAAAATTGCATGCTCTATCTGAATCACAAAAGAAAATTTTTGAGTACAGTGTCCCTTTAATATCTCTTTTTGCCACGTTTTGTCTGTTCAACAAAATACTCAATTACTCCTTACCCCTCACCACCTGCATTGCTCATTAGCCCATCTCTCTTAACATCACCTTACTTTTGTATTCATGAACTTCACACATTCCTAAAGACTCTCTCTCCCCCTTGCAACTCATCACAAAAACAGTCTCACTACTGCAAATCTGCATCTCATCTCATGTCACTCTCCCTCTTATTCATACTAGCTGCTTGCGACATCTCCCCTAATCCTGGTCCCCCACAACTTCCCTGCCCTGCACACCCATGTGTGCCCTTCAATAGACTTCAAAAACAAAAACTCTGGTAACCTTAAAGGGACAGTCAACACCAGATTTTTTTGTTGTTTTAAAAGATAGATAATCCCTCAATTACCAATTCCCCAGTTTTGCATAACCAACATAGTTATAATACATGTTTTACCTCTGTAATTACCTTGTATCTAAGCCTCAGCAGACTGCCCCCTTATTTCAGTTCTTTTGACAGACTTGCATTTTAGCCAATCAGAGCTGTCTCCATGGTAAATTCACGTGCATGAGCTCAATGTTATCTATATGAAACACGTGAACTAATGCCCTCTAGTGGTGAAAAACTATCAAAAGGCATTTAGATTAAAGGCGGCCTTCAAGGTCTAAGAAATTAGCATATGAACCTCCTAGGTTTAGCTTTCAACTAAGTATACCAAGAGAACAAAGCAAAATTGGTGATAAAAGTAAATTGGAAAGTTGTTTAAAATGACATGCCCTATTTGAAACATGAAAGTTTTTCTTAGACTTGACTGTCCCTTTAATCTTATTCCTCTTGCATCTAAAGCCACCACCCCCTTCACTTGTGCACTATGGAACTCTCGCTCTGTTTGTAACAAACTCACTTCTATCCATGATCTCTATCTCCCACTCTCAATCTTCTGGCTCTCACAGAAACCTGGCTCTCTCCTTCAGACACTGCTTCCTCTGCTGCACTGTCACATGGGGGTCTCCACTTCAGCCACACTCCTAGGTCTGACAATAGACAAGGAGGTGGTGTTGGTATTTTAATTTCTTCTCGCTGCACCTTTCAACAAATACATCCCTTCTCTTCCCTCACATTTCCTTCATTCGAAACACACATGATTAGCTTATTCTCTCCCCTCTCTATACGCGTTGCAGTCATATACCACCCCCCGGCTCCGCAACTCTATTTCTAGATCACTTTGCCGCCTGACTACCTTACCTCCTTTCTGCGGATACCCCTGCCCTCATTCTTGGTGACTTCAACCTCCCTGTTGATAATCCCTCTGCCTCCTCTGCAACTCACTTCCTCTTTCGGCCTGTCACAATGGACTGACTTCTCCCACTCACAAAGATGGTCACTCCCTTGATCTGATTTTCAGTTATCGATGCACTCTCTCAAACTTCACAAACTCACCTTTTCCTCTTTCTGACCACCACCTCCTCACTTGTACCATCACCTCCCTCTCTACAGCTCTCCCTCCTTCTACCCCTCACACTAAACTTCACAGAAGAATCAAGTCATTAGATCAGAAACACTATCTCTCTCGAACCTCTTCTCTCTTCCATCCCCTCCTTTTCCTGTCCTGATGAATCCATCTAACTCCACACTTACATCGGTCCTTGATAACCTGGCCCCACCTACCATAGCTTTGAAAACATACACTCATCCTCAGCCCTGGCATACTCTGACACCAGTGATGTGCAGTCACTAGAGGCAGGTGAGGCAGTGCTTCACCTCTCATATGGGCAAAAATATATATTTTTTTATTGGCTTTTTTAAAAAAAAAAAATTGTAATTTTTTTCCCCCCAGCATTCCCCCCCCCCAGCATTTTGTTTCTCACTGCTATATGTTGTGCAATGGAGAGGCACACGCAGGTCTGCCCACCATTACACAACATGCTGCGCCACCTACTGGATGCAAGTGGTTAAGATCATTGCATGGCCCATTAACTGCTTATTTGAGGCAGTCCTATTTGGGCTGAACCAATCCAGTGAGAGGCATTAGTAAGTGGAACATAGGGTTGGGGCTGGATGTTAAATCATATAAAACAAAATAAAAACGGAAAAAAACAACTTTCATACATTTTGTTGCTGTCCTGTGAACCTGCTAGCTTTGCTAAAGTGAAAAAGAGAGTTCTGTACTTCCCCTCTAAGTGCAGTGGAATGTGCCACTGTCACTTGCTGAATCCTTACAGAGCAGGAAAAGAGGCACAGAGAGCACTGCAGTGTTTCAGCCACATCTTATTAAAGTAAGATTTTACTGAAAGGGATTCTGTTAGTGAGAATGATAATTTAATGAATGTGGTTTAGTGTTTTTTTTACTCTTTTACAGCAGGGTCGTTTTTGTATTTTGTTTACTCAAACTTTACACCCACTAACTTAGCAGCTTGCCTCTGTACTTCACACTAAATTATAGACTCATTTTCTGAACTCTCTGTAGCTCTGCTGTTTTATTACTTTAAAATGCAGTGGTCCCCCCCCCCCCTTGTGTGTGTGTGTGTGTGTGTCTCTCTCTCTCTATCTATCCATCTCTCTCCTTATGTGTTGTTCTCCCCCATGGTCTCTTTCTCTCTCTGTCTCTCTTCCTCCCCCCCTCTGACTCATCCCTTATGTGTCTCTCTAACCCTCTGTGTGTGATTGTGTCTCTCTCTCTAACCCTCTGTGTGTGATTGTGTCTCTCTCTCTCTCTCACCTTCTGTGTATGATTGTGTCTCTCTCTCTTTCTCTCTCTAACCCTCTGTGTGTGATTGTGTCTCTCTCTTTCTCTCTCACCCTGTGTGTGATTGTGTGTCTCTCTCTCTCTCTAACCCTCTGTGTGTGATTGTGTCTCTCTCTTTCTCTCTCACCCTGTGTGTGATTGTGTGTCTGTCTCTCTCTCTCTAACCCTCTGTGTGTGATTGTGTGTCTCTCTCTCTCTAACCCTCTGTGTGTGATTGTGTCTCTCTCTCTTTCTCTCTCTAACCCTCTGTGTGTGATTGTGTGTGTCTCTCTCTTTCTCTCTAACCCTCTGTGTGTGATTGTGTCTCTCTCTTTCTCTCTCTCTCTCTCTCTAACCCTCTGTGTATGATTGTGTCTCTCTCTATTTCTCTCTCTCTCTAACCCTCTGTGTGTGATTGTGTCTCTCTCTCTCTCTCTCTCTCTCTAACCCTGTGTGTGATTGCATCTCTCTCTCTCTCTAACCCTCTGTGTATGATTGTGTCTCTCTTTCTCTCTCTCTAACCCTCTGTGTGTGATTGTGTCTCTCTCTCTCTAACTCTCTGTGTGTGATTGTGTGTCTCTCTCTCTCTAACCCTCTGTGTGTGATTGTGTGTCTCTCTCTTTCTCTCTCTAACCCTCTGTGTGTGATTGTGTGTCTCTCTCTCTCTCTCTAACCCTCTGTGTGTGATTGTGTTTCTTTCTCTCTCTCTAACCCTCTGTGTGTGATTGTCTCTCTCTCTAACCCTCTGTGTATGATTCTCTCTCTCTCTTTCTCTCTAACCCTCTGTGTGAGATTGTGTCTCTCTCTCTTTCTCTCTCTCTCTAACCCTCTGTGTATGATTGTGTCTCTCTCTATTTCTCTCTCTCTCTAACCCTCTGTGTGTGATTGTGTCTCTCTTTCTCTCTTTCTAACCCTCTGTGTGTGATTGTGTCTCTCTTTCTCTAACCCTCTGTATGTGATTGTGTCTCTCTTTCTCTCTAACCCTGTGTGTGATGTGTCTCTCACTCTCTCTTTATTACTCTCTCTCTAACCCTCTGTGTGTGATTGTGTCTCCCACCCCCTCAAAAGCTCACAATCATCCAAAACCCACATAGCCATAAAATTAGCTCTTTTGCCCTTTTACAGAGGATGAAGTTTCTGCCCTTATACTATCCTCTCATCTCACTACCTGTTCCCTCGACCCCATCCCCTCACAACTACTCCCCTCCCTCTCTTCTACCCTTACCCCTATACTCACACACATCTTCAACCTCTCCTTAAGCACTGGTATAGTTTCCACATCTCTTAAGAATGCTTTAGTTACACCTATCCTCAAAAAACCTTCTCTCGATCCAACCTCCTCATCCAACTACCACCCTATTTCCTTACTACCTCTTGCCTCAAAGCTTCTTGAAAAGCTAGTATATGCACATCTATCCCATTTCCTTATATTAATCTCCCTCCTTGACCCACTGCAATCTGGATTTCGCCGCCTTCTCTCAACAGAGACAGCAATTGTTAAGGTTATCAACTACCTACTTAAAGCAAAATCAAAAGGCCACTTCTCTATACTTATCCTCCTTGATCTGTCTGCAGCCTTTGATACTGTCGACCACCCTCTTTTGCTCCATAGCCTCCAATCCTTCGGCATCTGTGACACAGCTCTCTATTGGTTCTCTTCCTATCTGACTAACCGTACCTTTAGTGTAGCCCTCTCTGGGGAATCCTATGCCCTGTTACCTCTTTCTGTTGGGGTACCGCAAGGCTCTGTCCTGGGTCCCCTTCTCTTAATCTACATGTCCTAAGTTCCTTAATAAAGTCCCACGGGTTTCATTATGTGTATGCTAACGATACCCAAATCTACCTCTGCACCAGAACTATCTCCTTCCTTGCTAACCCGTGTCCCTAACTGTCTCTCTCATATCTCATCTTGGATGTCCTCTCACTACCTCAAGCTAAATCTCTCCAAAACTGAGCTCCTTATTTCCCCCCTTCTTCCAAAATCTCCACCCTCCATGTCTCTAACTGTTGACAACTCCATCATTACCCCAACCTCACATGCCCGATGTCTTGGGGTCACACTTGACTCAGATCTTTCTTTCACTCCTCACATTCAGTCCTTGGCTAAAGCCTGCAGCTTCCACCTTAAAAAAACGCTAAAATTAGACATATCCTTACACAAGACACAACAAAGATTTTAATTCACTCTCTCATCCATTACCGCCTCGACTATTGCAACGCTATCCTTTCTGGTCTCCCTAGCTGCCGCCTAGCTCCTTTACAATCCATAATGAATGCCTCTGCCAGACTCATCTTCCTTGCACGTCGCTCTTCATCTACCGCACCTCTCTGCCAATCCCTTCACTGGCTTCCTCTTGTCTCCAGGATTAAAACACAAAATTATCACTCTGACACTCAAAGCCCTCACTTGCACTGCTCCCCCTACATCTCAGACCTTGTCTCCAGATACTCTCCCTCCCATCCCCTTCGCTCATAATCTCCTACTCTCCTCCTCTCTTGTTACCTCCTCACATTCCCGTCTACAAGATTTCTCAAGACTGGCTCCCATCTTATCGAACTCTCTGCCTCGCTCCATAAGAATCTCCCCTAGTTTTAAAAGCTTCAAGTGCTCCCTGAAGACTCTACTATTCAGGGACGCTTACAACCTACCACTAACCTTCCTATCTCCACTGCTATCCCCTAAAACCCCATAGCATGTAAGCCTATGATCCCAGCTGTTTGTAGTTCACCTTCATAAGAGCCGACTACAACAGTGCAACTCTCGGCAGGGCCCTCTCTCCCCATTTGATCCCTGTAATCGTTTTTTTATATACCACCTATGTTCATAGCGCTGCGGAACCTGTTGGCGCTCTACAAATACCTGATAATTATAATAATGCCAGTTATTGATATTTAATTCAGAGTAGCCTTCTGCAATGTCTATTGTGTAACATATAAAGTCATAAACAAAGTTTTAACTTTTGTATGCAACTATATGTGTAAATATATAAATTTGGTATAATCATTAGTTTTTAAAGTTTTATATTAATTACTGTCTTTTATTTTTTTAAATGTTTTATATATGTATACATCCTATTGCGTTAGGATTGCATATTAACAGGTGTATAATTTTAATTAGTATATATATATTCAATATATTTTATTTGTAATAACATTAAAATTCAATTTAATTGATTTATATATAGATCATATTAATATATTGTGAATGTGAATACTAATCCAAATCTTTTAAACATCCGTATTAAAATATATAATTTTTAGGGTTAAGGATTGAAATCAATATATGATTTGTAATAATCATATATTTTGCTCGTCCATCATAGGGAGATTCTATGTTCTATTACATAATTACACCGCAACAAATTATAATGCCCAAACAGTAGTAATTACAATTGCATTGTGTGTTACAGTGTATATTTTATTGCTCGTCAATTCTAGGGCGATTCTCGAAGCGCTCACATGCTAGCTACTTACGTTTAATGCGCAGCATAGTCTTCTGATGCAGTATCGATAGTCTTCTTCCCCATAAGACGGTGACATATCCGATGACGTTGCGCTAACTCGCGCATGCGCATTGCGTCTAGGAGTCGCCATCTTCCAACTGGAGTTGTCCCCCCGGATTGGAAATCAGTAACGGCAGACAACTCAGTGGGTTTGGAAATATTAAATATTTCTAATAAACGCTACATATTTAATACATGATCAAAATTGAAAAAAGCTTGATTGAAAGGTATACTATTGTAATAACACTATTCTATTTTTGACTACAGTGTCCCTTTAAATGTATCCTTTTCTGGAGAGGTTGAAAATAAATGCTCTACTGAAAAAAAAAAGTGAACAATGCAAGATTTTGATACTTTTATCAGCTGTTTAAACAGCTGCTTCTCTAACCTTTAGGCCAGGGATGGGCAAGAGGTAGATCGCGGTCTACTAGTGGACCTTGAGTGAATTTTGAGGTGACCGCATAATACGAGAAAGATTTCTCACATCTGGATTCTGAGTGAAGAGCCTCACCACCGTAGATGTATTAGAAATGTTTCTCTTATGCAGACTTTTGAAATCAGCTATGAGACTATGATGGTGGAATGTGTACTTCAGCATGTGTGACGCGGCTGTAGCTGAACTCGCTGCTCCAGCTTTGGTTGCTGCCTGTCCCAAACTCTCCTACTTTTTGTTTCAAGGGCGGTCAGTCCATAGTACAGACTCTTCATGCGCCAGGCTGAGATGCTGCTCGGTATCCCTGGGTTTGGCAGTTCCAGGTCCTGCTCTGTCTGATATTCTGCTGCTACTTTCTAGTTCTGTCCTCCGTTACTTGTCAGCAGGCTCTGCTGGGTGAATGGTCTGGTGTTGCTTTTTTTCCCAAGGGTCTGTTACTCCCCCTAAGGTTCTTTTACTTACTCTGTATCAGGCTTTGATGCTGCTCTTTGATACTTTGACACTAATATTAGCTATACTTTGTGCTAGTTTCTGCAGCTTTCTGTCCCCAGAATTTGTTGTCACCAAATTGTGCAGGTCAGTGCTGTTGCTGCTATACCAGTCTCTGGTTGCTGTGTTAGCAGTACAGAGCCTGCCGCTGTCCCAACTATTTGCAGTAGTCTTCAGCTAGTAGCGTACAGATGGAGAGCAGCCAACAAGACCTGTCCGCTAATCAACCTGACATGTTGTCCAGCCAATTACTTTGTAAAATGAGTCTGTCTATGAATGGCTGAGAATAGTTCATTGTCATTGTTGTACCTGAGCTGTGGCTTTCCCATGTGTTTCCTGGCTTGACTACTCAGTTAGCCATAGACTCGAGCCCTCTTGATTGTGAGACTACTTATTCATACACAGGCGCGGTACACAGATAAGGTTGCTTAATGGTCCCAGCGTGACATAAAGAGAGAGCTCTTGCAGTTAGTAAAGAGCGTGGCTGATTTTTAAAGCTTCATTATTTGTGGCAAAAATACAATTTTCAGCCAGAAGGTTCTAATTGAGGCAAAAATAAAATTTTCAGCCAGCGACTCATTTTTATTTTTTTCGTTAGGCGACCACGTCACATGGAATAAAATTAGAGGTAGCCCTTGATTTACAAAAGTCTGCCCACCCCTTCTTTAAGGCCAACAAAGCAGTCTTCAAAGAAAAAAATACTTTCACGGCACAACCACTTTCAGTGTTTTTTATTTTCTTATTTGTTGCATAAGAAAATTGCATAGTGTTCGGTTTTGGGACATAGTTGCCAGTGCACGCTGATTGCCTACCACTGGTCTAGATAAAAAGATGAATGAATCTGTTCTCCTGTATACATTTAACTGTCTTGCTTGTTCTTCGCCTGTGTCCCTTATCCAACATTTATCCTTGAAGGCTGCAGTCAGACCAGATGATTTTAAAGGGACATTATACACTAGATTTTTCTTTGCATAAATGTTTAGTAGATGATCCATTTATATAGCCCATCTGGGAATGCTTTTGTAACAAATGTATAGTTTTACTTATTTTTTTATATTTTTTTTTTTATTAACATTATGCTGATTTTTAGACTCCTAACCAAGCCCCAAAGTTTTTAGAAGTATACCTACTCCAGCTTGCTCCTGTTTGTGTAGAGTCTCTTCATATGCAGAGGAAGGGGGAGGGGAGGGTGTTTTCAGTGGGTGTTCTAGCTAACCTTTTCAACAGAGCTAAACTGGGAGCTTCTCATAACGTTTTTAAACGGTTTTATACTGGATTTTTATATCCGTATCTGTGCATAATATTCTTTATAGTAGTGTCTATTATATGCAGTTATGAAAATTGGTGTATACTGTCCCTTTAAGTATAATGGGTACACTTGAGACAGCAGCATGGCACTTAGATTTTAATCAGTCTTAATTTGAAACTGGATTTATCTTCAGCCCTCAAAGATAAATGTGGGTTTATTGCTGCTTGTAGCAGAGTACTAGAATAGACAAGGCTAGCCACAGTCATGTTGGCAAAATATCCATTGCTTTGCAGTTTCTTACCTAACAATCTCTGTTGAAGGGAAAATGTGGTTTAAATAGGAAAAGGGGACTAACTAAATAAGAATATTTTGCAAAGTTGTTTGTTTATCAAAATCTCAGTGTTTGTTGTCCCTTTAAAATAGCCACGAAGGGTAAGATCGTCTTGTTTCTAACTGTTATAATGCAAGCTACTATTCAGGGGCATAACTAGACCTCACTGGGCCCCAGGGCAAAGGCTGTGGCAGGGTCTCCCATTTTAACAGGATCCTTTCTAGCAGTCTGCAATATGCAGAAGCTAAGCAGGCAGCCACAACGGAGAACCAGGAGTTGCTTCTATGTGACAGTGTCATTTCCTCCATAGTCTATGTCACATGAGATTCACTTGTGCAGTCTTCCAGTGCACATACAGTGGCAGTGTTATCTACAGCATCACTGTGACGCCATCTTGGAAACCTTGCCACCATATAGTAAATGGCAAATCCATACACTTCTTACACTGCGAGCATCACTAGCGATTGCAGGGCCAAATAGGCCCCCTAAAGGTGCGGACCCAGTCTCAATTAAGGCCTCTGAGACTCCTGTCATTATGTCCCTGCTTCTACCATTGAGGATTGCAATGGATTGTATTCTCTGTAATATTCATTTGTGGTTTGTAAAAAAAAGACAGTATTAATAGTAAAAATATGTCTGAACATTCAGTCTTACATTACAGGTTGAGATTTGTGCATATGCTAAAAGGGCCAATTAATTAAAAATAGTTTGCATAACAAATTGTTGACAAGTATTTTAAAATTTAAAAAATAAGCAAAATGAATTATATAGCTAAGCTGTCTGGAGAAGCCAACTCCACCCCCCTTATCAGTGTTTAGACACAGGCATTGTATTTTAACCGAGTTCACAGCTTCTAGGCATGCTCTCCAGCAGATAATCCCTATGCATTTTTGCATTCTACCAAAACAACGATATGGGGGGGGGGGGATAAGTTAGAGCTTTACAATTCAGAAACTAAAAAGAAAGGGTTAATGGTGAGGAGTACAAAATTGCAGGTAAAGTACATTTTATATTTTGACTCCATCCCAACATGTTTTATGTCCCTTTAACAAGGAAGCATTCAGAGTGGCAGCACCACCAGTGAATACAGAAACCACAATCTGTAGCAACCCTCAACAGTGGAAGCTACGATTATAAAAATAGTGAGTTTTTTCTCTCTCTCATGAAAACACACACCTAGGAAATGCAACAAATCCTATCAAGTTCTACAGAAAAAATAGAATGGGAGCTCCCTCCAATCATTGCGTTTCCCCACAAGCAGAGAGGGCACGCAACAATTGGAGGAAACCAGATTCGTTATCGATCTGCTAAAGAATGCAGGAGACGCGGGCGGAGGATCGGAGTTATGTTTACCGTAATGTAAAGTTAAGTAATTTCAAAAATTAGCGTCTTTGTAAACTTTAATGAATTAAAGTGCCCCTGTTTAAGATTTTTTTGATACTGGGCTTTTATTCATTAAAGTTTACAATCCCTATACAAGCTCAAAGAAATATGTCAGTTTGTGAAATTTTTGCCCTACTAGGTCTGCCCCGTCAACTTTAAGTGCTTTTACTGTGAAGTCTAATGGTCTAGGGCCTAGGAGAAACAGCTCAGCCACAAACTGGTACAGAGAAGGGCTGCCGAGTGCTGGAGCATGTATCATCTGTTGTGTCACACACTACAGAGTTCCAGTAGCAACATCAGCACAAATAGTGTGCACCGGGAGCTTCATGAAATGTTTTTAAATGGCCTAGCAGCTGTACACAAACCTCACAACATGCGTAAGCCTTGGCTGGAGTGGTGTAAAGCACACCACCACTTGACTCTGGAGCAGTAGAAACGGGTTATCTGGAGTGATGAATTACTATGGCAATCTAATGAAAGAATTTGGGTTAGGGGGGACGCCAGTAGAATGCCACATATCAAAATGCATAGTGCCTACTGTAGAGTGGAAGGGTGTGGTTTGGCTATTAAACAATTTCAGCAGACAGGGTATTCATGTGTTTTGAAAGCTTGTATTATTTGTATGATAATTTACAGAAATACTTCACAAACGTCTTGTAATTACAAGCAGATTAATATAGTTCCATCACATTTAATTTTGTCCAAATATAGCTAGGTTACAATGTGGGAAGGTACATTGATAAATCTAATTTTAATTTAATGATCCTATAACAATGGGCATAAACTGTGAAATACTTGCCCACACAGCAGTGACTGGATGGGATAAACCGTGCCAGTACGTGTCATAAATGGAAACTGCTTGGGAGAGATTCCAAAGTGTTTGCTTATTTTTACATTTACGTAATATGCAAAAGCCCTCTGTAAAAGCCACATCAATAAGTGGCTTTTCATGAATGTTTTGTAGATCCATTTATATAGCCCATCTGGGTTTGTTTTTGTAAAAATGTATAGTTTTGCTTATTTTTAAATAACATTGTGCTGATTTTCAGACTCCTAACCAAGCCCCAAAGTTTTAAATGTATACAGACTTCAGATAGCTTCTGTTTGTATAATGGGTCTTTACATATGCAGGGGGAAGTTCTGCTATCAACCCCTTTCAGTGGGTGTCCCATGCTAATCTCATTAACCGTGTTAAATTGGGAGCTTCTAAGTAAGTTTTTAAAAAAGGTTTATACTGGATTTTTATATCCGTGCATATTCTTCTTTATAGTAGTGTCTATTATATGCAGTTAAATGAAAATTGGTGTATACTGTCCCTTTAAGCTTGCAGTCAGTATTTACCACAGAAGATTGAATTCTGGAGAGTCTTAACAAATTTTGGACACTTATTTATAGTAGAAGACATTTTGGTAGCTGCTTCTAAATGATGGAAATAATAAGACTAAGTTACAAGAGTTAGGTCTAGAATTCTCAGCACTTAGAAAGCACTTCTGCCACATCTAAATGTGAAGAAAAGTAGTCTCTTACATGAAATATGGTAATTTACAATAATAAAATATAAGTTGGAAGAGGAGACTAGAGCTCTGGTTTTCAAACCTTTCATATGGCCTCCCTAAAAGGCCAGATTTTGAGGATATCTGAACTAAAGCATAGGTGAAATAATCAGCCGATTAGTAAACAATGTTAAAGGGTTAGAAATCTTATTTTGTAAAGCTTTTAGAATTACATTAGTTTAAGAAATAGAGAATTAAAGGGACACTGAACCCAATTCAGATAGAGCATGAAATTTTAAGCAACTTTCTAATTTACTCCTATTATCAAATTTGTTTCATTCTCTTGGTATCTTTATTTGAAATGCAAGAATGTAAGTTTAAATGCCGGCCCATTTTTGGTGAACAACTTGGGTTGTCCTTGCGGATTGGTGGATAAATTCATCCACCAATAAAAAATTGCTGTCCATAATCTGAACCAAAAAAAAGTTTAGATGCCTTCTTTTTAGGGCTGCAACTAACGATTATTTTCATAATCGATTAGTTGGTAGATCATTTTTTCGATTAATCGGATAAAACAGGGAAAAAAAGAAAAACACTCAGAACAATATAAAATTTGAAAAAAAAAAAAATATAATTTAGGGGGCTAAGGTGAGGGACCAGGTCCAGATCAAATAACTTGCAATAAGATCTTTTTTAGAATAAAAAAACACTGCGTACATAGAGACAGTCTTTCAGTCTTATATCTTTCTCATCTAATAATATATGGCTCCTAGCAAGTTACTTGATCTGATTCCGGACCCTCACCTTACTAGCCCCTCCCCTTCCATGCCCGCGATATCCTCACAGCTCACCCTGCAATGTGCTGCTATGATGGAGGGGTTAAGGTGAGGGTCTGACTCCGGATCAAGTAACTTGCTAAGAATAAGATAAATTATGGCGGTCTCACTGTTTAAACACCCCTCTCCTGTGACTGCTATGCTATCTAATCCTAACAGTTACAGAAGCTACTAGCAGTCACAGGAGAGGGGTGTTTAAACAGTGAGACCGCCAAAATTTATCTTATTCTTAGCAAGTTACTTGATTCCGGAGTCAGACCCTCACCTTAACCCCTCCCCTTCCATGACCCGGTTGCGCTCCATGCCCTGTGCTAGCCTATGTGTACTGTTCACGTTGTTCAATTACAGAACAGAACCAACTAGCTAGCATAGGACGGAGTAAGGGAAAGTTGTTGAAAATGTACACACAGTAACTTAAAAACAAACAACACCATTAGAGCATCCGGAGTTGGACCCGACCCTCCCTCACCGACCTTAGCCACTCCCCTCCATGCCCACGATCATCTCAGTCAGTCAAGTAGCAGCCAGGGCGATAAATGTTGTTTTACTAGTTAATTATATATACTTCACGTCTTCACCCGTCGTCCAAGTCTTCCTCTCTGATCTTCTCCCAGTAGACACGCCTTCTCTAGCCGTCTCTAGCACGCCTGGCTGCGGCAAGCAGTCCAACTAATCGATAGACCAACGAATCGATAATGGAAATCGTTGACAACGATTTCCATTATCGATTATTATCGACTTTATCGATTAGTTGTTGCAGCCCTACTTCTTTTTCAAATAAAGATAGCAAGAGAACAAAGAAAAATTGATAATAGGAGTAAATTAGAAAGTTGCTTAAAATTGCATGCTTTATCTGAATCACGAAAAAAAAATTGGGTTCAGTGTCCCTTTAAACTCACAATTTTTTTTAAATGAAGCTTGCATATATTAAATAATTATATTTTCATTTTGGTTGAAAACGTCACCAACGACCGCCCCAAAATAAACTGTGGACTCATGCATTCAAGCAGTCGCATCGGCCAATAGTGCAGCAGCTCAAATTAGCATAATTTGCTTAGAAAGAATTCAACCATATTCACAAAGTCATCCATCCTCGCATACGCATTAGTAACTGAGCAGTCGCATGCCCAATAGACAGTAATGGCACAGTCTCCATCTTCAAAAGTCTGCTCCCACGCCTCTTGGTCTGCATCTGACGCACGGTTCATGACGTGCCTGCATACTCCTAAGGTGGACAGTTTTGCGCATGCGTGGGTTCAGGACACAGCATACTGCGCATGCGGGCCACCATTATTGTTCTACCTAGGTAGAACACTCTAATTTGATCTGCATAATGACGATCATGGGGGGGGGGTTTGGGGGTGTTGGCAGAATACATAATTTCTAAGTAAAATTACAGGTAAACAAAAAAAATTGCTTAACAATGTTATTTGTGAACTATAAGTATAGTTTGAGATGTTTTTAAATCTGAAAACTTTTTCTTGGGGTTTCCTATCCCTTTAAGTTGCCTGCTCTCACCCTAGGGAATCCTAAAAAAAAAAATCTAGCATGTTAGGGAGGAAAAGGAAAGCTTTGAAAACCAGTGGACTAAAGCATCAAAACATTTAAAAAAAAAAATACATAAAAATCAGACCACTTATCAGCTTGAACATAAGGCGTGTAATAGACAAAATGAACTAAATGAATGACTTGATGCCTGCTAGGCAATACAATGACTAGTAAACAACAAAAGTATAGTTAACAGCACCAGTTATACATACAAGCTCACTATGCAAGATCACCTAACGAGATCTTAGGGTTAGAAAAAGAAAATGTATGCTTACCTGATAAATTAGTTTCTTTTTAGACACGATGAGTCCACGGATCATCTTCATTACTTATGGGATATTCACCTCCAGCAGGAGGAGGCAAAGAGCACCACAGCAGAGCTGTTAAATAGCTCCTCCCTTCCCTCCCACTCAAGTCATTCGACCGAAGTTAGGAAGAGAAAGAAAAAGACAAGGTGCAGAGGTGTCTGAAGTTTATAATAATTAACCTGTCTAAAAGAACTGGGCGGGCCGTGGACTCATTGTCTCTAAAAAGAAACATTTATCAGGTAAGCATAAATGTTCTTTTCTTTTTAAAGACACGATGAGTCCACAGATCATCTTCATTACTTATGGGATACAATACCCAAGCTAGTGGACACGGATGATACGGGAGGGACAAGACAGGAAACCTAAACGGAAGGCACCACTGCTTGAAGAACCTTTCTACCAAAAACGGCCTCAGCCGAAGCAAAAGTGTCAAATTTATAGAACTTCGAAAAAGTGTGAAGAGAGGACCAAGTTGCAGCCTTGCAAATCTGTTCCACAGAAGCTTCATTTTTAAATGTCCATGAGGAAGCAACAGCCCTAGTGGAATGAGCCGTAACCCTCTCAGGAGGCTGCTGTCCAGCAGTCTCATATGCAAAACGGATGATACTCCTCAGCCAAAAAAAAAAAGGTAGCGTAGCTTTCTGACCTCTACGTTTCCCAGAGAAAATTACAAACAAATTAGAGGACTGACGAAAGTCCTTAGTCACTTTTAAGTAAAATTTTAAAGCACGGACAACGTCCAAATTGTGTAGAAGACGTTCTGAGGAGGAGGATTAGGACACAAGGAAGGAACGACAATCTCCTGATTAATTTTCCTGTCTGAAACAACCTTAGGAAGAAAACCTAGTTTAGTACGTAAAACTACCTTATCTGAATTGAAAATAAAGTAAGGCGAAGTGTATTGCAACGCCGAGAGCTCAGACACTCTACGAGCTGAAGAAATAGCAACAAGAAATAAACTTTCCAAGATAACAACTTAATATCTAAGGAATGCATAGGCTCAAACTGAGCCCCTTGAACTTTGAGAACTAAATTCAGACTCCATGGAGGAGTAACTGGTTTGAACACAGGCCTGATCCTAACCAAGGCCTGACAAAATGATTGTACATCTGGGACCTCTGCCAGACGTTTGTGTAACAAAACAGATAAAGCAGAGATTTGACCCTTTAGGGAACTTGTCGATAAACCCTTCTCCAAACCTTCATGGAGAAAAGACTAAATTCTGGGAATCCTAACTCTACTCCATGAGTAGCCCTTGGATTCACGCCAATAGAGATATTTACGCCATATCTTATGGTAAATCCTTCTAGTTACAGGCTTACGAGCCTGAATCATGGTCTCTATGACCGAATCAGAAAATAAGAAAAGCTTGGATAAGATTAAGCGTTCAATCTCCAAGCAGTCAGCTTCAGAGAAACTAGATGTGGGTGAAGGAAGGGCCCTTGAATGAGAAGGTCCTTCCTCAACGGAAGTCTCCAAGGTGGCAGGGATGACATGTCCACCAGATCTGCATACCAAATCCTGCGAGGCCAAGCAGGTGGAATGAGGATCACCCATGCCCTCTCCTGCTTGATTCGAGCAATGACCCGAGGAAGAAGCGCAAACAGGGGAAATAGGTATGCAAGGCTGAAGGACCAAGGAACCGCCAGAGCATCTATCAGTTCCGCCTGAGGATCCCTGGACCTCGACCCGTATCTCGGGAGCTTGGCATTCTGACGAGATGCCATGAGATCTAACTCCGGCCGACCCCATTTGAGAATCAGGTTGGAAAACACTTCCGGATGGAGTTCCCACTCTCACGGATGAAAAGTGTCAGAAAGTCCGCCTCCAAGTTGTCCACCCCTGGGATATGGATCGCTGACAGATGGCAAGAATGGGCTTCCGCCCAACGGATTATATTGGCTACCATGGTCATCGCTAAGTAAATTCTCATTCCTCCCTGATGATTGATGTAAGCCACTGACGTTATGTTGTCCGACTGGAATCTGATAAACTGGGCCGAAGCCAACTGGGGCCAGGCCAGAAGAGCATTGAAGATCACTCTTAGTTCCAGAATGTTTACAGAAAGAACAGACTCTGCCTGAGTCCATACTCCCTGAGCCTTTAGTGAACCCCAGACAGCTCCCCACCCTAGAAGGGTGGTGTCTGTTGTTACAATCACCCAGGAAGGTCTGTGAAAGCAGGTCCCCTGGGATAGATGATCCAGAGACAACCACCATTGAAGAGAGTCCATCGTCTTCTGTTCCAGGGTTATTCGAGGAGGCAAGTCTGCATAGTCTCCATTCCACTGCCTGAGCATGTTTAATTGCAGAGGCCTGAGGTGGAACCGAGCAAACGGGATGATGTCCATTGCCACCACCATCAATCCGATTACTTCCATACACTGAGCCACTGACGGCCGAGGAGTGGACTGAAGGGCTCGACAGGCATCTAGAATATTTGATTTCCTGACTCCAAAGAAAGACACCCTTGTCGTCGGGATTAAGAAACTCTTTTCCAGATTTACCTTCCATCCGTGAGTTCTCAGGAAGGATAGCACAACGTTGGTATGAGATCTTGCAAGATGGCGCCTGGATTAGAATATCGTCCAGATAAGGCGCCACCGCAATGCCCCGCGGTCTTAGAACCGCCAGCAGAGACCCCAGAACCTTTGTGAAAATTCTGGGTGCCGTGGCCAGACCGAAAGGAAGAGCCACGAACTGAAAGTGTTGGTCCAGAAAGGCGAACCTCAGGAACCTGTAATGATCTCTGTCGATAGGAACATGTAGATATGCATCCTTTAAATCCACTGTCGTCATAAATTGACCCTCCTGGATTAATGGAAGAATGGTACGAATTGATTCCATCTTGAACTCTGAGAAACTTGTTTAGACTCTTGAGGTCTAAGATAGGTCTGAAGGTTCCCTCCTTCTTGGGAACTACAAACAGATTTGAATAAAAACCCTGTCCCTGTACAGGAACGGGAATAATCACTCCCAAGGAGGAGAGGTCTCTTACACAATGTAAGAATGCCTCTTTTTTATCTGGTTTGCAGATAATCTTGAAAGAAGAAATCTTACTATGGGAGGAACATTTTTGAACTCTAGTTTGTATCCCTGACAATTTATATTGCCCAGGGATCCTGAACGAGCATGAACGAAGAAGGAAAGTCTGCCCCCTACTAGATCCGGTCCCGGTTCGGGGGCATGTCCATGCTGTTTTGGCTTCAACAGCAGGCTTCTTGGATTGTTTACCCTTGTCCCAAGACTGGTTGGGTCTCCAAGTAGGCTTAGATTGTTCTGGTTTAGAGTAGGAAGAGAAAGAATTTCCCTTGAAATTTCGAAAGGAACGAAAAATTACTTTGTCAACCTTTCTGTTTGTTTCTCTTATCCTGAGGAAGGAGATTACCCTTACCTCCCATGATATCAGATATAATTTCTGTCAGGCCAGGTCCAAACAAGGTCTTCCCCTTGTAAGGAATCGCAAGAAGCTTAGACGACACGTCCGCAGACCAAGGTTTTAACCATAAGGCTCTGCGGGCTAGGATAGAGAACCCCGAACTCTTAGCTGCCAATTTAGTAATTTGCAGAGAAGTGTCCGTAATAAAAGCATTGGCTAACTTCAGAGCTTTAATCCTATCTTGGATCTCCTCTAAGGAAGTCTCAGTCTTGAGAGACTCGGACAGAGCATCAAACCAATAAGCTGCTGAACTAGTGACAGTAGCAATGCACGCAGCCGGCTGCAATAGCAGACCCTGGTGAACATAAATCTTTTTAAGTAGACCCTCCAACTTCTTGTCCATGGGGTCTTTAAAAGCACAAACTATCCTCAATAGGAATAGTAGTTTGCTTGGCTAAGGTGGAAATAGCCCCTTCGACCTTAGGAACCGTTTGCCAAGCTTCCCTGACAGCGTCAGCTATAGGAAACATTTTTTTGAAAATAGGAGATGGAGAGAAGGGAATACCTGGTCTCTCCCAATCCTTGGAAACAATCTCAGAAGCTCGCTTTGGCACTGGAAAAACGTCTGAGTAAGAGGGAACTTCGAAATATCTGTCCAATTTAAATCGACTTCGCAGGAGAGACCACTACTGTAGAATCAAAGTTGTCTAAAGTAACCAAAACCTCCCTGAGCAACAGGCGGAGGTGTTCTAGTTTAAACCTGAAAGATACAACCTATGAATCAGTCAAAGGTAATGAACTTTGAGTCTGAAATTTTGCCTTCTGATAGAACCTCAATACCCTCCATCTCAGTTCCCTGGGAGGGTACATCCGAGAATGCCACCATTGCATCAGAAACCTCACTGACAACATGGTTGTCTTTCGTCATGCGTTTGCCTTGTAGCATAGAAAAAGCAGACAACGCATCAGAAATTGTGGAAGACATAAGCGCAGCTATGTCTTTTAAGGTAACTCCAGCAGGCGCTAGAGCGGAAGTACAGGGCACTGCTTGCACGGGCGTTAAAGTTTGGGACACTTGGGGAGAAAGCTGCGGCATACTCTGAGTCTAATCATTAGACTCCTGAGAAGCAGCCGCTTTTGAAAAATTTTGCTCATGAAAAATCTTTTCCCTATAACTTAAAGCCCTCTCAATACATTAGGGACAAAAAGGGATTGGTGGTTCCACATTTGCATCCAAACACATGGAGCAAGTAACATTTTGCACAGCTCCTATGTCGATACTGGAGCACAATAAGAAAAACAATGTAATAAAAAAATCTTTTTTTGTTTTAAATTAAGATAAACTGATCTTTAAAATTTAAAAAGGTAACCTTTTTTACTACATGAGAAATATGTGCTCAAAAAAAGGGTCAAAAGATAATCAAATTACTCTATATCCCCCAAAAAAATATTTGATGACAAAAAACGTTACTGTGTCTTTAAATTTTAAACAATAACTTTTTTACTTCAAAAGAGAAAAAACGTATCCCAGCAGCTATACAAAGCAAAATTCAGACACCCTTACACCTCAGCAACTCTGCTGAGGTGCCTACCTGCCAAACGGACTCACTGCCTGGTCTCAACTTATTTAGAGCTGGAACGATCCGGATGTTCAGGAGCACAATAGCGCTATAACCGCTTGCTTAATTTGTTAGAAACCATGTGGTTTTAGAGCCACAATGTGCAGATGTCCACCTCTGCAGGCTTTGGCAACGATAGAACGGCTGAGTGTTGCGCAGTTAACTTAGGAATCTCGCGAACTGATAGACCCGCCCATCGTGGGTGTTACAGTCAAAACACATAACCCGATCGGCTTAAATGGTTTTACATAAACTGATAGTAAAATAAACCACCATAATCGAAAAATGATCTCAACTCCCAGCTCCAGTGCCTGTACTCATGGCTGTCCTGTCCAATACCCTCCAAATAAGAGAGATTGATGTCCCAACATAAGGAGCCCTTTGTCTGAGCCTTATGTGATTCCAAATAAAATTAAAGTGCCCACTTTCCTCTGAGTTTACTGTTCCCAAAATAAACAAAGTTAGCACTTACCTTTGTATTCTGCCAGACAGCAGGGCAGCTCAGCAGGTTTAGGAGGTCCTCTCCCTCCCATAGCCCTGCGAAAAATGATAAAGCCTGAGTTAAGTGTGCTTAGGCTATCAGGAGAAGGGCAGCATAAATGTATAGGAGGTGCAGTGAGAATTATGTCCCACCAGTTCCCATTGCTCTAAAGCCACCAAAAGCTCTACTGAAGACACTAATATGGACTACGGCTACACCCTAGAACAAAGCAGCACAATCTTGCACTACTTTCAAAATAATAAACTCTTGATTAAAGAATCTATACTAACAACTCACTTTACCTCTTCCTATCACTAACCTAGGCAAAGAGAATGACTGGAATGGGAGGGAAGGGAGGAGCTATTTAACAGCTCTGCTGTGGTGCTCTTTGCCTTCTCCTGCTGACCAGGAGGTGAATATCCCATAAGTAATGAAGATGATCAGTGGACTCATCGTGTCTTTAAAAAGAAATGTAATAGTGGTGTGAATAGGAGTGCCAAAAAAAGGCAAAAGTACGTTATCTGACCAACATCTGACAGAAATAGTACAATGAACAATGAGTATTTGATACCATAAGAATTTAACAGTTAAAAGCAAAATGTAAAAGCATACATAGGGAAAACAAAATACAATAGTATACAGTATAGTGAATCCCATAAAGAGAAACAGTTGAAAATAAACCGTGTTGATCAAAAGATAAACTGATCAAAAACAAATAAACTGATCCAAAACAAATAATTGTAGTGTTTTAGATAAGTTATCTTTTGATCAACACTGATTATTTTCAACTGTTGTTTCTCTTTATAGGATACACTTTTCCTATGTATGCTATTGCACGCAGAGGCAATAGCCAATAAAAAGAGAACCTTCCAAGATAATTTAATGTCAACGGAATGCAGAGGCTCAAACGGAACCTGTTGGAAAACCCGAAGAACAAGATTTAGGCTCCAAGGAGGAGCCCCAGATCTAAACACAGGTCTGATCCTAATCAGAACCTTAAAGGACTGCACGTCTCTTGTGCAATAAAATCGACAGGGCCTTCGCAGCAACGATGGAGCAATTAGGATTACAGGTACCCGCTCCTGCTTCATGCGGGCCACCACTCGAGGAAGAAGCGGTAATGGAGGAAAAAGAAAAGATGAGTTTGAACCTCCAGGGCACTGCTAGTGCATCTATTAGATCCGCTTGGGGATCCCTTGACCTCGACCCGTACCTGGATAGCTTGGTATTTAGACGGGACGCCATGAGATCTATCTCCGGCATCCCTCACTTGCTGCATATCTCTGCAAACACCTCTAGATGGAGAGACCATTCCCCTGGATGGAAGGAAGGATTGCCTGCTGAGAAAATATGCCTCCCAGTTGTCCACACCCGGAATGTGGATCACTGACAGCAAACAGCTGTGGGCCTCCGCCAAACTCCAGAATCTGAGAAACTTCCTTCATCGCCAAGGAACTTCTCTTTCCCCACTGATGGTTGATGTAAGCCACCAAGGTTATATTGTCTGTTTGGAATCTGATAAACTGGGACGAACCCAGAATAGGCCAAGCCTTCAAGGCCTTGAAGATTGTGCATAGTTCCAAAATATTGATAGGGAGGGAGGACTCCTCCTGAGTCCACAACCCCTGTGCCTTCCTGGCACCCCAAACATCTCCCCATCCAGATAGGCTTGCGTCCGCAGTCACAATCTCCCAGGATGGTTTTAAGAAGTATGTCCCTCGGGACAGATGACCTGGACAGAGCCACCAAGAGAGTGATTCTCTTGACCGGCTGTCTAATACAATCTGTTGAGACAGATCTGAATGATCGCCGTTCCACTGCCTTAGCATGCACAGTTGTAAAGGCTCGAGACGGAACCTTGGAAAATGAATGATGTCCATGCAGGACACCATGAGACCAATCACCTCCATACACTGAGCCACAAAAGGACTCAAGGAAGTTCGGAGGGCAACACATGCTGAAGTTAGCTTGCAACGTCTCTGGTCTGTTAGAAATATACTCATGGATATGGAGTCTATTATAATACCCAGGAATTCCACCCTGGGATAAGAGAATTCTTTTTCAAGTTTATCTTCCATCCATGTGATCGAAGAAGATTGAGAAGGGACTCAGAATTTTTCTGCAAGACGAAGGATGGTGCTTGCACCAGAATATCATCTAAGTATGGGGCTACTGCAATACCCCGAGTTCTGGCAACGACTAGAAGAGCCCCCAGAACCTTTGTTAAGATTCTTGGAACAGTAGCTAGGCCAAACGGAAGGGCAATGAACTGGAAGTGCTGGTCCAGGAATGCAAACCTCAGGAATTGAAAGTGTTCCCTGTGGACTGGAACATGAAAGTAAGCACCCTTCAGATCTCTAGTGGTCATAAACTGGCCTTCCTGAATTAAAGGATGGACCTTATCATCTCCATCTTAAAGGAAGGGACACCGAGAAATTTGTTTAAGCACTTTAGGTCCAGAATTGGGCGGAAAGTTCCCTCCTCCTTTAGGACCACGAAAAGGTTTGAATAAAACCCCAAACCTCTTTCTTCAATGGGCACAGGGACAACAATGCCTAAGGAGGATAGATCGCGAACGCACCCTAGAAAGGCATCCCTCTTTTCTGGTCTGGTAGACAGATTCGAGAGTAGGAATCTGCCCCCTGGCGGGTGAGATTTGAAGCCTATCTTGTATCCCTGAGATACCACCTCCAGGACCCACGTATCCTGTACGTCCTTTAAGCAGGCATATGAAAAAAAAGACACACAGCCCCCTACACGATCAGATCCCGGATCGGAGGCTGCCCCTTCATGCAGATTTGTTTTTGGCTGGCTTCTTATTCTGCTTGGATTTATTCCAGGAATGAGCCGGCTTCCAAGTACTCTTGGGTTGCTCGGGCTTGGAGGATTGTCGTCATTGGATTTGTCAGAACGAAAATTAGAAGATTGTCGTCCCTTAGACTTGTTCTTATCTTGTGGTAGGAAGGCACCCTTGCCTCCGGTAACCGTAGAAATAATGGAGTCCAGGCCTGGACCAAATAAAATCTTTCCCTTGAAGGGAAGAGAAAGGAGTCTGGACTTAGAAGTCATATCCAGAGCGCCCGGCGGGCTAGGACCGCAAAGCCAGAGGCCTTTGCATTTAGGTGAATAATTTGCATGTTCACATCACAGATAAAAGCATTAGCAATTCTCAGAGCTTTAATTCTGTCTTGAATATCCTCAAAGGGAGACTCCACCTCAATGAGTTCCGACAAAGTCGCACCAGTAGGTAGCCGCTCTGGCAATTGCAGCAGCCAGTTGAAACAAAAATCCTGTATGTTGAAAAAGCTTTCTCAGAAAGGTTTCCATTTTCTTATCTATCGGCTCTCTGAACAAAGAAGTATCCTCAAGAGGTATAGTAGTAAGTTTAGCAAGCGTAGAGATAGCACCATCCACCTTAGGAATGGAACCTCACAATTCGAGTTGAGAGTCCGGGACCGGGAAAACTTTTTAAAAGTAGACGAGGGGGAAAGGAAGAACCAATTCTTTCCCATTCGTTAATAATGTTCGCCATCTTAACCGGCACAGAAAAAGTAAAAGGAACTTTCCTGTCTTCCTAAACTCTGTCTAATTTAGGTATCATAGGTAATTCAGGCAGCGCGGCCTCTGGAACCTCTAACAAAGACACAATAATAAAAAACACAAGTGCTCAATTTTAAATCTAAAGGACGGTTCCTCCGCAGCAGGAGGCTTAGACGCTAAGGACTCTGACCCAGAAAGTTCACCCTCTGAAGCTACAGAGGTTAACTCATCAACGGATAACTGGGACATAATAGCTAAATCCAATAAATATTTAGATGACTCCGGTCACAAGAGCTTTGTTTAACTTTTCTCTTGCGTTTGTTAGAACGAGGTAATGCACCAAGGGCCGCAGACACTGCAGTTTGTAACTGCGCGGCAAAGTCCGCAGAAATAAAGGCCCCCTCCGGATGGAGGATTAGATGTGATACAGGGAACTGCATGTGGAGTGGATAATGTAGCAAGGGTAGTAATCTCACGGGACACCGAGTCCTGAGAGGTAGACGGCTCAGAGGGACTAAGAGCCTTTAGCAGGCTTGTCTCCCCTTCTTAGACTTTATAACAGTGTTAAAGGGACAGTCTATACCAGAATTTTTATTGTTTAAAAATAGATAATCCCTTTATTACCCATTCCCTAGTTTTGCATAACCAACAGTTATATAAATACTTTTTATCTCTGTGATTACCCTGTATCTAAGCCTCTGCAAACTGCCCCTTTATTTCAGTTCTTTTGATAGACATCCATTTTAGCCAATCAGAGCTGGATCACTGGAACTACACGTGCATGAGCACAGTGTTATCTATATGACACACATGAACTAACACCCTCTAGTTGTGAAAAACTGTCAAAATGCCCTGAGAGAAGAGGCGGCCTTTAAGGGCTTAGAAATTAGCATATGAACCTCCTAGGTTAGCTTTCAACTAAGAATACCAAGAGAACAAAGCAAAATTGGTGATAAAAGTAAATTGGAAAGTTGTTTAAAATTACATTCTCTATCTATCTGAATCATGAAAGTTTATTTTGGACTAGACTGTCCCTTTAAGGCATGTGGAACATAATTGAGTGGGCGGGAAAACCACGGCTTCCTCCACAATATAAACAGGTATGATTTAGTACAGAAGGAGTACCTTCTAACATGTCAGAGTCCTCCATAGCTCAGATTATACCCACAGAAGGACACAAATAAAAACGTGTTTTTTTAAAAAAAAAAAAATTATAGAAAACCGCACCTTTATACTCCAATGGCTGGAGCACTCACCACCTCCTAGACCCAGACAGTTAATAGAGGAAATGCTCTCCACAGGTTCAAGTCTCAGCCGGAACAGAGGAAATTAACATAGACCACACCCAGTCACATGGAGTGCAAAACAGCACTTCCCTTGTTATTACAAGTACAGCAAGTAATAGGAGCTGTGCAACACTTTCAAAACGAAAGTGAAACTTAAAGTGAAACCTGCTTGTTCCAGCCAAAAACACAGTCTATCAGCACAGGAAAAAAAAAATCACACAAAGCAGCATGTAAATAATACTTATTAATTAACCACAACTGTTCAATAAACACCCTTCAGAGGATATTAACCCTGGATCCTATCAAGGTATAAAGGAGCCACACTGTGACCCTGTATAGCGTTTTATGTGTAAAAATTGAAACTATCTTACCTCCAGGATCCATGCTGTGGAACAGAACACAACCTTTGAAGTGTGACAGTCTTATAGCAGTGCTCCTGACATGGACTTGAGTAAGGCAGTGAAACTCATCAACACCGATTGCTTAGCAGTAGTATGGATGGTTTTGCAGAAAAACTTTCCCTGCATCTCCAGACTCTTAACCTTCATCAATACTTTCACTGAGAGGTTGATATGACTACTTAAAAACTCCAGTCCTATCTCAAAGGGCAGATACCCTTTTTTCAGGACTCTCCGAATCTTCTGACACCTCTCTGCCACCTCCTAAATGTGACGAAAGGCAAAGAATGACTGGGGTAATGAGGAAGTGGGTGGGATATTTAAGGCTTTGGCGTCTGCCTCCTCCTGGTGGCCAGGTGTTGTATTTCCAAACATGTAAGAGACTCCCAGGCGCCTACCCTGAGGAGGCTAGGTTTGAGTGAACGGATATACCAGTGTAGCTCAAAAATATATATATAATTTAATATAATATAATACAGAGTAAAAACAAAGTAAAAGCAAATTACAGTACAACCTTCATGGATCCATGATAAAGAATAGTATGTCACAAATTTATAAAAAATATATAAATAAAAACAATACGCAATTGATTGCAGCAAGATAAGAACAAACCAATAGTGGTGATACAAATCTATTAGCCTCAAATGGTAATCTTTGTTAATTAGACAGCGAAGTTATTCCTAAAAAGTGTGTAAAATCCTGTAATTAGTAATCAATGTGTTTTCCAAAACTAAATTCTATGTGATCCGATGGTGGTTGAAAGTCTAAATCAGTGATGAAAGTCTCAAAAAATAGTAACCAAAGTTCCGTGTATCAAACAAGTAGAAAATTGGTGCAGTTGTAGCAAATTCTTAGTGTTGAAAACTTCACAGCATAAAAAGTGATGTATAAAAATCCAAAAAATGAGAAAAATAAGAATATAAAAAATAAAAAATTAAAAATACAAAAAAAAATTGAATTGTAACTGCTCCAACAGTCTTCAAAAACTAATATTAGTGATACTTGATAGTTGATGTAAAAGCAATACAGCAATAACAAAAGGGAAAAAAGGGAAAAAAACGATCCACCTGTGGAAAAAGCAAAAATAGAATATAGTGTAGATTGTCCTAAATAAATGGCAAACAATAGAATAAGGCTTACCAGTGCTGGTCAATGCGTTTCGGCCCGTGCTAGGCCTTTCTCAAGACTGGTTTGTGAATGCTAAAGGTGGCCTTATATAGGGTACTTTACCGGATATTGTACAATGTTTACTTCCGGTTTTCCGAAATGAGATATTTTTTGGCAAACTGTTTTTAACTTCTATAAGATTAAATATGCTTCAGTATGTTGTAATGGAATATAAGGGGATGTTTCCCCGATTAAATCCTCATAGTTGGGTAGTTTTATTTATCTGTCCTGTTCACTCCGTGACGTCACTTCCGGTACAGGTAATTTATACGATCAGATTATATAGATCGTCGGTTCAAATACGAGTAAACTTACGATTAGGGGTTTGTATTTGCTAAATACATGCTGATAATGTCAATTTTCATTCCATTTTTGAATAAGTACTAGAACTAGGTCAGTGATCGGACCGACCTGATTGGTCGTGACGTCACAACCTAGGGTATGCGCCTTAGATTGGATCTGAGAGAGGTGTGTTTATTATCCCAGCTGTCTTATTGGTGTATGTTCGGGCTATACTATTGGCCCTAGTTGGAGGTGTGTAAGTATTCTCTAATTCTGATTGGATATAGAGGTTACAGCTTGTTTTGACAGCGGAAATCTTTCCGTAGTATTTTTACAAGATTCCTGAATGTAAAAGTGGTAGGAATAGTGCTCTGTAATATGTTTTCAACTTAAAGAAATTTCTAGTGTAAAAGTTTTATAACTTACAAGATATGTTTCAGATTTTATGGCGATCATCAAATGGAAATATCTCGATTAGTCTTATATCTGTGTGTTAGGATATGTTAAGATATTGATTACATATGCAAATTTCGTGACCAGATTCACACACTGGAAAATCCTTTATAAATGAAGGCTTTTTACAGACAGAAAAAGCCAGGCTAATGCAAAAAACAAGATATAACTCCCCCTTGTTTTCGGCCAGCGAATAACTGATTTATCCTAGAATAATCGACTAGGTTTCCTTGTTTGCCTGGATCACCATTCTTTTGGGAAAATCAAGCCCCCAGAGAAGGGCTATTGCCTCCCTCGCTCTTTCACTTCACTAAAGTGGTCCCTCATATTATAAATACCACTTATCGTAAGAAGACACATTTCTCCCTATTTTTAAACTAGATTTAGTAATGTATACCACTAATCGATTCTCACAATTTTGCAAGACCCAATTTTATTGTTTGTAACCGGTCACAAAATTTGCATATGAAATCAATATCTTAACATATCCTAACACACAGATATAAGACTAATCGAGATATTTCCATTTGATGATCGCCATAAAATCTGAAACATATCTTGTAAGTTATAAAACTTTTACACTAGAAATTTCTTTAAGTTGAAAACATATTACAGAGCACTATTCCTACCACTTTTACATTCAGGAATCTTGTAAAAATACTACGGAAAGATTTCCGCTGTCAAAACAAGCTGTAACCTCTATATCCAATCAGAATTAGAGAATACTTACACACCTCCAACTAGGGCCAATAGTATAGCCCGAACATACACCAATAAGACAGCTGGGATAATAAACACACCTCTCTCAGATCCAATCTAAGGCGCATAACCTAGGTTGTGACGTCACGACCAATCAGGTCGGTCCGATCACGGACCTAGTTCTAGTACCTATTCAAAAATGGAATGAAAATTGACATCATTATCAGCATGTATTTAGCAAATACAAACCCCTAATCGTAAGTTTACTCGTATTTGAACCGACGATCTATATAATCTGATCCTATAAATTACCTATACCGGAAGTGACGTCACGATGTCCACGGAGTGAACAGGACAGATAAATAAAACTACCTAACTATGAGGATTTAATCGGGGAAACATCCCCTTATATTCCATTACAACATACTGAAGCATATTTAATCTTATAGAAGTTAAAAACAGTTTGCCAAAAAATATCTCATTTCGGAAAACCGGAAGTAAACATTGTACAATATCCGGTAAAGTACCCTATATAAGGCCACCTTTAGCATTCACAAACCAGTCTTGAGAAAGGCCTAGCACGGGCCGAAACGCGTTGACCAGCACTGGTAAGCCTTATTCTATTGTTTGCCATTTATTTAGGACAATCTACACTATATTCTATTTTTGCTTTTTCCACAGGTGGATCGTTTATTTCCCTTTTTTCCCTTTTGTTATTGCTGTATTGCTTTTACATCAACTATCAAGTATCACTAATATTAGTTTTTGAAGACTGTTGGAGCAGTTACAATTCAATTTTTTGTTGTATTTTTCATTTTTTATATTCTTATTTTTCTCATTTTTTGGATTTTTATACATCACTTTTTATGCTGTGAAGTTTTCAACACTAAGAATTTGCTACAACTGCACCAATTTTCTACTTGTTTGATACACAGAACTTTGGTTACTATTTTTTGAGACTTTCATCACTGATTTAGACTTTCAACCACCATCGGATCACATAGAATTTACTTTTGGAAAACACATTGATTACTAATTACAGGATTTTATACACTTTTTAGGAATAACTTTGCTGTCTAATTAACAAAGATTACCATTTGAGGCTAATAGATTTGTATCACCACTATTGGTTTGTTCTTATCTTGCTGCAATCAATTGCGTATTGTTTTTATTTATATATTTTTTATAAATTTGTGACATACTATTCTTTATCATGGATCCATGAAGGTTGTACTGTAATTTGTTTTTACTCTGTATTATATTATATTAAATTATATATATATTTTTGAGCTACACTGGTATATCCGTTCACTCAAACCTAGCCTCCTCAGGGTAGGCGCCTGGGAATCTCTTACATTTTTAGTATCTTACACTGGGTAATAGCTAGGAGTCACCCACCCCCAGGCTCATAGGTTCTTATCAGGCGCTAAGGTCTATCTTTCAAATTGTATTTCCAAACAGTAAGGAAAGAAGCCGTGGACTCTCCCTATCTTAGGAAGGAAAAGCACTGTTTTATATCCCTTTAAAATGCTATAGGTTTTCACTTGACATTAAATTAAGGAATCCTAAATATACTTCTTAAAAAAGACGAAAGAAATACATAACATTTACAAAATGGTCATACGATTATAGATAATTGGTCAGAAAGCCGTAGAGTAGGAAGTCTCCAATACACTATGTTTAATATAGAAATCAAAAAGTATATTTCACTACAGCAACAGAGATTCCAACTATAAAACCATAATATGGTGATTTTGTAAAGTGGAGTAAAACAGATCTCATACTGTCCTCTCAGGAAGACAGTCGGCTATTGTTTTTTGTTACACTATGTGACATACAATCGAACCTCCCAGGATACCATTTCTTTCAATCCCGTAACTATTTGCCCTTTAGCACCGTAGCTCCAACTGCTGTAAAGGGACAGCAAAAGTACCACAACTTCTAACATACATATGGAACAATATCAATTAAAAGGTTCTTTCTTTATGCCTCAAAATATATAAAAGCTACATCAAATATATGTTACATAATTTGTCATGCAATGTCCAGTGGCTAAGGACACATTTGTATTAAAGGAGAAAGCCAAACCTACAAAGCCTCAGACAGTAGATTTATTCAGCCCAGGAACATCTTTAAGTAAGACACTAATCTTTATCTATAGTCATCTGTATTTTTATAGTAAAAAGACTAAAGCAATCACAAGATTTCTATTACAGATATGCACCAGGCTTGTGCTACCTGCATGCGACCTCTCTATTAGGTCAGTGCAACACTGATACTCACCCTACTCAGCTGCTCTAAGAGTCTTTGATTTTGCTCAGATAGTTCCTGAACAGCAGTAGATTTCTCTCGTTCGACTTCTCGTAAGTGCAATTGTTGCTTTTCCAGCATTTCCTGCAGCTGTTTCACATCACTTTCCAGTTCTGATACTCTTCCTTCCCATTCCCCTTCACGATTCTCAAATCTCCATTTTAATTCATGTTTCTCTTGCTCCAAGTGCTGAAACAAAAAATAAAGTTAAAGAAACATGAAACCCAAACATTTTCTTTCATGATCTAGGTAGAGCATACAATTTTAAATAACTTTCCAGTTTACTTCTATTACCAAATTTGCTTCATTCTATTGGTATCAGTTGTTGAAGGAGCAGCACTGCACTACTGGTTTGTAACTGAAACCCGTGGGGCGTGCAGAAATAGCGCAATCTCGCTAGTTTTGGTGAGATAGCGGCAGAGAGAGGCCAAGGACAGCAGTGTCATACAGGGTACGACACTAGTCCTTAAGGGCTTAACAACCAGCGTCGTACAGGGTACGGCGCTGGTCGTTAAGGAGTTAAAGGGACAGGATTGTGATGCAGCCCACCAGTCTATATTGCACTGCCAGCACTGTGCGGTTTCCTTTTTGCATTTTGAAATTAGATCACATCTTATTTCTGCAGCCTCTGGCACTTGCAGTTTACAAAAAACATAATTTATGTAAGAACTTACCTGATAAATTCATTTCTTTCATATTAGCAAGAGTTCATGAGCTAGTGACGTATGGGATATACATTCCTACCAGGAGGGGCAAAGTTTCCCAAACCTTAAAATGCCTACAAATACACCCCTCACCACAACCACAATTCAGTTTAACGAATAGCCAAGAAGTGGGGTGATAAGAAAGGAGCAAAAGCATCAAAAATAAGGAATTGGAATAATTGTGCTTTATACAAAAAAATCATAACCACCACTAAAAGGGTGGGCCTCATTGACTCTTGCTAATATGAAAGAAATGAATTTATCAGGTAAGTTCTTACATAAATTATGTTTTCTTTCATGTAATTAGCAAGAGTCCATGAGCTAGTGACGTATGGGATAGCAGATACCCAAGATGTGGAACTTCCACGCAAGAGTCACTAGAGAGGGAGGGATAAAATAAAGACAGCCTATTCCGCTGAAAAAATAATCCACAACCCAAATCAAAAAGTTTTAATCTTATAATGAAAAAAAAACCTGAAATTATAAGCAGAAGAATCAAACTGAAACAGCTGCCTGAAGTACTTTTCTACCAAAAACTGCTTCAGAAGAAGAGAAAATATCAAATTGGTAGAATTTAGTAAAAGTATGCAAAGAAGACCAAGTTGCTGCTTTGCAAATCTGATCAACAGAAGCTTCATTCCTAAAAGCCCAGGAAGTAGAAACTGACCTAGTAGAATAAGCCGTAATCCTTTGAGGCGGGGATTTACCCGACTCTACATAAGCATGATGAATCAAAAGACTTTAACCAAGATGCCAAAGAAATGGCAGAAGCCTTCTGACCTTTCCTAGAACCAGAAAAGATAACAAATAGACTAGAAGTCTTTCTGAAATCTTTAGTAGCTTCAACGTAATATTTCAAAGCTCTTACTATATCCAAAGAATGTAAAGATCTCTCCAGAGAATTCTTAGGATTAGGACACAATGAAGGGACAGTAATTTCTCTACTAATGTTGTTAGAATTCACAACTTTAGGTAAAAATGTAAATGAAGTCCGCAACACCGCCTTATCCTGATGAAAAATCAGAAAAGGAGATTCACAAGAAAGAGCAGATAACTCAGAAACCCTTCTAGCCGAAGAGATTGCCAAAAGGAACAATACTTTCCAAGAAAGTAATTTAATATCCAGAGAATGCATAGGTTCAAACGGAGGAGCCTGTAAAGCCCTCAGAACCAAATTGAGACTCCAAGGAGGAGAGATTGACTTAATGACAGGTTTGATACGAACCAAAGCCTGTACAAAACAATGAATATCAGGATGATTAGCAATCTTTCTGTGAAAAAGAACAGAAAGAGCAGAGATTTGTCCTTTCAAAGAACTTGCAGACAAACCCTTATCCAAACCATCTTGAAGAAATTGTAAAATTCTAGGAATTCTAAAAGAATGCCAAGAGAATTTATGTGATGAACACCAAGAAATATAAGTCTTCCAGACTCGGTAATAGATCTTTCTAGACACAGATTTACGAGCCTGTAACATAATATTAATCACTGAGTCAGAGAAACCTCTATGACTAAGTATTAAGTGTTCAATTTCCATACCTTCAAATTTAATGATTTGAGATCCTGATGGAAAAATGGGCCTTGAGACAGAAGGTCTGGCCTTAACGGAAGTGTCCAAGGTTGGCAACTGGCCATCTGAACGAGATCCGCATACCAAAACCTGTGTGGCCATGCTGGAGCCACCAGCAGTACAACAAACGCTCCATTAGGATTTTGGAAATCACTTTTGGAAGAAGAACTAGAGGCGGAAAGATATAAGCAGGTTGATAATTCCAAAGAAGTGACAACGCGTCCACCGCCTCCGCCTGAGGATCCCTGGATCTGGACAGATACCTGGGAAGTTTCTTGTTTAGATGAGAGGCCATCAGATCTATTTCTGGAAATCCCCAGATTTGAACAATCTGAAGAAAAACCTCTGGGTGAAGAGACCATTCGCCCGGATGTAACGTCTGGCGACTGAGATAATCCGCTTCCCAATTGTCTATACCTGGGATGTAAACCGCAGAAATTAGACAGGAGCTGGATTCTGCCCATACAAGTATTCGAGATACTTCTTTCATAGCCTGAGGACTGTGAGTCCCCCCTTGATGATTGACATATGCCACGGTTGTGACATTGTCTATCTGAAAAAAAATGAACGATTCTCTCTTCAGAAGAGGCCAGAACTGAAGAGCTCTGAAAATCGCACGGAGTTCCAAAATGTTGATTGGTAATCTCGCCTCCTGAGATTCCCAAACCCCCTGCACTGTCAGAGATCCCCATACAGCTCCCAAACCTGAAAGACTCGCATCTGTTGAGATCACAGTCCAGGTTGGGCGAACAAAAGAGGCCCCCTGTACTAAACGATGGTGATCCAACCACCAAGTCAGAGAAGATCGAACATTGGGATTTAAGGATATTAGTTGTGATATCTTTGTATAATCCCTGCACCATTGGTTCAGCATTCAAAGCTGGAGAGGTCTCATGTGAAAATGAGCAAAAGGGATTGCGTCCGATGCAGCAGTCATGAGACCTAAAATTTCCATGCACAAAGCTACCGAAGGGAAAGATTGAGACTGAAGGTTTCAACAAGCTGAAACCAAATTCAGACGTCTCTTTTCTGTTAGAGACAAAGTCATGGACACTGAATCTATTTGGAAACCTAAAAAGGTTACCCTTGTCTGAGGAATTAAGGAACTCTTTGGTAAATTGATCCTCCAACCATGTCTTTGAAGAAACACCACAAGTTGATTCGTGTGAGATTCTGCAGAATGTAAAGACTGAGCAAGTACCAAGATATCGTCCAAATAAGGAAATACCGCAATACCCTGCTCCCTGATAACAGAGAGAAGGTCACCGAGAACCTTCAAAAAGATCCTTGGAGCTGTTGCTAGACCAAAAGGAAGAGCAACAAACTGGTAATGCTCATCTAGAAAAGAGAATCTCAGGAACTGATAGTGATCCGGATGAATTGGAATATGAAGATATGCATTCTGTAAGTCTATTGTGGACATATAATGCCCTTGCTGAACAAAAGGCAGAATAGTCCTTATAGTCACCATCTTGAATGTTGGTATCCTTACATAACTATTCAATATTTTTAGATCCAGAACAGGTCTGAAAGAATTCTCTCTTTGGAACAACAAACAGATTTGAATAAAACCCCAGTCCCCGTTACAGAACTGGAACTGGCACAATTAACCCAGCTGACTCCAGATCTGAAACACATTTCAGAAACGCTTGAGCCTTTACTGGGTTTACTGGAATGCGTGAAAGAAAGAATCACAGGCGGTCTTACCTTGAAACCTATTCTGTACCCTTGTGAAACAATGTTCGGAATCCAAAGATTTTGAATCGAATCGATCCAAACATCTTTGAAAAATCGTAACCTGCCCCCTACCAGCTGAGCTGGAATGAGGGCCGCACCTTCATGCGGATTTGGGAGCTGGTTTTGACTTTCTGAAAGGCTTGGATTTATTCCAGACTGGAGGTTTCCAAACGGAAACTGTTCCTTTAGAGGAAGTGTCAGGCTTTTGTTCCTTATTCTGACGAAAGGAACGAAATCGATTAGCAGCCCTATATTTACCTTTAGATTTTTTATCCTGAGGTAAAAAGGCTCCCTTCCCCCCAGTAACAGTTGAAATTATTGAGTCTAACTGAGAACCAAACAATTTATTACCTTGGAAAGAAAGAGAAAGCAACGTTGACTTAGAAGTCATATCTGCATTCCAAGACTTAAGCCATAAAGCTCTTCTGGCTAAAATAGCTAAAGACATATACCTGACATCAATTCTAATGATATCGAAAATGGCATCACAAATAAAGTTATTAGCATGTTGAAGGAGTTTAACAATGCTATAAGCATTATGGTCTGACACTTGTTGCGCTAAAGCCTCCAACCAGAAGTTGAAGCTGCAGCAACATCAGCCAAAGAAATAGCAGGTCTAAGAAGATTACCTGAACATAAATAAGCCTTCCTTAGAAAGGATTCAAGCTTCCTATCTAAAGGATCTTTAAATGAAATACTATCTGCCGTAGGAATAGTAGTATGTTTAGCAAGAGTAGAAATAGCCCCATCAACTTTGGGGATTTTCTCCCAAAACTCTAATCTATCAGATGGCAAAGGGTACAATTTCTTAAACCTTGGAAGAGTAAATGAAGTACCCAGACTATTCCATTCCCTAGAAATTACTTCTGAAATAGCATCAGGAACTGGAAAAACTTCTGGAATAACTACAGGAGGTTTGAAAACTGAATTTAAACGCTTAGTAGTTTTAATATCAAGAGGACTAGACTCCTCCATATCTAATGCAATCAACACTTCTTTAAGTAAAGAACGAATAAACTCCATCTTAAATAAATATGAAGATTTATCAGTGTCAATATCTAAGGTAGAATCTTCTGAACCAGATAGATCCTCATCAGAAATAGTTAAGTCAGAATGATGGCGGTCAAATAAAAATTCATCTGAAACATGTGAAGTTTTAAAAGACCTCTTACGTTTACTAAGAGGAATAACAGACAGAGCCTTCCGAATAGATTTAGAAACAAATTCTTTAACATTAACAGGAACATCCTGAACATTAGATGTTGAAGGAACAACAACAGGTAATGGATTATTACTAATGGAAATGCTATCTGCGTTTGATAGCTTATGACAACTATCACAAACAACAGCCGGAGGAACAGTTACCAAAAGTTTACAACAAATGCACTTAGCTTTGGTAGAACCGACATCAGGCAGCGCTTTTCTAGAAGTAGATTCTGATCCAGGGTCAGGTAGTGACATCTTGCAATATGTAAAAGAAAAAACAACATATAAAGCAAAATGATCAAATTCCTTAAATGGCAGTTTCAGGAATGGGAAAAAATGCAAAATGAAACAAGCCTCTAGAAAACCAGAAGCAACTAAAAAGTGAGACTGAAATAATGTGAAAAAAACTGGCGCCAAGTATGACGCCCATATTTAGAATAACGCCCACAAATTTTGGCGCCAAGAATGACGCCCAAATGTTTTGGCGCCAAAAAAACATCCGCAATACACATACGTCAAAAAATGACGCAATGACGTGAAAACTTCCGGCGCCAACTATGACGTCGGAAATGACAAAAATTTTGCGCCAAAAAGTCTCGCGCCAAAAATGACGCAATAAATAGAAGCATTTTTTGCACCCGCGAGCCTAACAGCCCGCAATTTTTGAAAAAAAGTCAATTGAAAATTGAAGGTAAGATAAATGAAATTTATATGCATTTTCCCTAAAAAAGAAACTGACAGTCTGAAATGAAGGAATACTGATTACCCTGAGTCATGGCAAATATAAGTTTAAACACATATATTTAGAACTTTACATATAAAGTGCCCAACCATAGCTTTGAGTGTCATAAATAGAAATAAGATTTACTTACCCTAAGACACTCATCTACATATAGTAGATAGCCAAACCAGTACTGAAACGAGAATCAGTAGAGGTAATGGTATATAAGAGTATATCGTCGATCTGAAAAGGGAGGTAAGAGAAGAAATCTCTACGACCGATAACAGAGAACCTATGAAATAGATCCCCTAGTGGAAGACCATGGTATTCAAATAGGCAATACTCTCTTCACATCCCTCTGACATTCACTGCACTCTGAGAGGAAAAATGGGCTTCAGCCTGCTGCTAAGCGCATATCAACGAAGAATCTAGCACAAACTTACTTTACCACCATCATGGGAGGCAAAGTTTGTAAAACTGAATTGTGGGTGTGGTGAGGGGTGTATTTATAGGCATTTTAAGGTTTGGGAAACTTTGCCCCTCCTGGTAGGAATGCATATCCCATACGTCACTAGCTCATGGACTCTTGCTAATTACATGAAAGAAAATAAAGTGTCTATAAAGCCAAGGTCTTTAGAGCAAATGGGGACATGTTCCTGGTGTTCTTTGCTACAAGGATAACACCGGGTCTAAACTGCTGTGAGCAGTACCACAGCATTCCTCTACTTAAACAAGCATTTCTGTTGTCTTACTCTAGAATAACTTATTAGCCAAGTCTATTTAAAAAAAAAAAAAAAAAAAATTAAATATCTGGTTTGTGGTAATTTCTTTTTAACAGCCAAAATCCAGCCTCCATTTGTATTATATGAAGGGGCCAAACCAAGCTTAAATCTGCAGACAAAGCTTGCCATGTCCATTATGTTAGTATAAATTACACTGTTTTACAGTTATCAGTTTAACCCTGCTACATATTTCCCCATAAATGGATTTGCTTTGAGAAGTCTAGAGTGCGTATTTTCAGCTCTGAGCATTAGAAAATTTAACATTTTCAGAGCTAAATTACATGAAAAGGGATAAAAGAAATAAAAAGTGCAAAAGATTTACTACAAATAACTAAACTTATTATATAAAAATCTCAATATGTTTACAGTCCCTTTAAAGGCAAGTTGCATTTAGTGCTCCAGATGGGGTTTACAGACTAACTGGCGACTCTTATTTGAAAAAAGTACAAAAGCAGATTAAAAAAAACAAGATTATAACATGAATTTGTTTTTAAATTCAGCACTAGACCAATCCAAGAGATGCGTCACTTACCTATCCATTTCCCCAACTTCTATATATTTGTTTTGTTCATTTAGATATTTCATCTAATTAAATTTGAACTACATTACCATAATTATAGAGATTTTAGACTGTAAACATCTTGTGATGTTTACTGTAGAACAGTTACTTAGGGTTAAATACAACACACATATGTATATACATACACATTTATATTATATTAGCAAGGTGTAAACACGGTCTGCTTCCCAGTACAGTATGTGTTTGATTCTTCCATTGACTGCCATGCAGACCAGAGTGCTACACAAAACCAGGAAATCTACGTCATACTAAATTGAACACTGTTCCGGACAGCGAAAACCTATTTTGTGATTGATTTTAGCACTAGGATTACAATTTAATATGGACAGAGGAGTAGACAATAACTTTGCCACTACATCACACAATGAAATGCCGCTAAGGAACAACACAATTATAAATCATGTTCTAAATGTTGAACTATGATAGATACAATCAAAATTGCCATTTACCAAATTATTCAAATATGGAAAGAATTTCCACTAAGCCCTTTTCTCCCTCTGTAATATGAGCGGCAAATACAAAACTGACATTTTGTATTTTCAATTCAGACATTCAAACTAATCACCCAAGTCAAGGTTGCCAGGATATGTCCCCCTGCCCCGCAAAGTTGTGTTCCAGGTTATCTGTCCTTCTCTTTCACCAGTATCATCCTGTTTTAACAACTTAAAGGGACATTCAACTTTTTTGTGAGAACTTGAATAGTTTTTTCAACCATAGTAAAAAAAAAATATAAAAAAAATTGCATTATACATTCATTATTTTGCATACTTTTTTTTTTTTTTAAGTTGTGTTTCCCCCCCCCCCAGTTTTTAAAAGAACTAAAAGTACATACTCCAGACATTGCAGGCCTAACTCAGCTACATTCTACACAGTGCTTGTTTGATAACTGAAGTAACTCATCTATTTCTGTCCCTAATTGGCTTCAGGAGCAGAGATAAGTTAAGAGACTTTTAAAACTGTGTAAGGATGACAAGAAAAATAAATAAATATGATACATTTTGAAATTCCCTCTTAGATAATACAAGAAAAAAAAAGAGTCAACTAAAATGTCCCTTTAAACAACAAACATATTCTAGGCCTCTCTAAAGTGAAAATATCACTCCCATTTTTTTTTTTTTTTACTTGCTCTTAGAGTTTAAAGTGATTGTAAATCCTAGCGTTTCAACATTAGGATGTATCTCTAATATAAATATAATGGACTTTAATTTTTTAGAGCTTCAGTAAGGGTATGATTAAAAAGTACCTTTATTTAGCTTTACACTAAATACCCCCCCAAAGGCCACCCACGGCAAAACTAAATTTTGTTAATGAGATGAGGTTTCAACCTGTTATCCAATAGCTCTGCTAGCTATACAGTTTGCCGAATGGCTAGCACAGCTATTGGATAAGAGGTGGAAATGCCACCTCATGAAAAAATAAAATGTTTTGCTCTGGGCAGCTTGAGGAGGTTATTTAGTGTAAAGGTCAGCAAAACAAAGGTACTTTTAATCTTATCTTCACAAATGAAAGTAAAAAAAAAAAAAAAACACACTAGGATTTACAAATCACTAACTACAAGAATAAGATTTTGCAATTATCTAATAAAAGGGCAAAGTAACAAAATGTTTGTGTAATGCTACTTTTCTTCTAAAACTCCTAATTGGTTTATCCAAACAAAACAATTTCAGACATCATTAAACATTACCTTTGATAAATATAAAAATATAGAAAAAGTATCATTGTGCAAATTATTTTTATTTTAAGTTTTCTTAATACAGGTTATTTAAATATATGACCTGAAATATATACATTAAATTTTCAGTTTTATGCCATTATCAGACTGATGCGGCCATGGAACAGGTTAAAGGGAGAGTAAATGTTGAATAATCATATTATACAGTTTGTGTATTACAGTTCATGTAGATCTAAATTAACATTGGAGTTGCAAGATTATGACATTTTACCTTTGAAAATATCCTCTCAAACACTGCCTCCCCCTTCGAGGCCACACGTTTTATGCCTCATATCAGCAGTATGTTTGTGTGTGGGGGGTATAGCCAATGGAACAATTTGCCAGCCGGCATTATGAAGTAGCCGGGCGAGGGCAGCGCAATACTTTCTATTATAATATTCTCTTATTTATAAATGTTATTACTCTATCCAAAGCATAAATTAAGTACATCATTTAAATATAAATTAATTTATTGATAATTTGTGCAGGAAATATTGAAAAGTTTAAAGGGATATGAAACCCAAAAATTCTCTTTTCTGATTGAGACAGAGCATACAATTTTATCAAACTTGCTTTGTTCCCATGTTATTCACGGTTGCAGATATACCTAGGTAGGTGTGAACAGTACTATTTCCTGCCATGTAGTGCTCCAATCTAATGCTCTTGCAAATGGATAACATGCTTGCAAAACTGCTGCCATATATGCTCCAGGCACGTGCACACTCCTGAGCTTACAGCCTTGCAAAAACAAAAGATACCAATAGAAAAAAGAAAAATGTGATTATAGAAGTATATAAAAAAAAAAGTGGTTTAAAATGACAAGCTCAATCTGAATGATGAAAGAACAATATTGGTTTGAATATCTTTTAGCCTGGCACGTGCAGTAAAACCATTTAATGACCAGGATGTCTGCTAGGGGAAGATAGGCAAACAGACAGGAGCATGCTTAACAACAAGGTAATGACATAGGCATTCTCAATGGCTGTACCTCTCACTGCTAATGTTTAAAAAAAGCTAGATAACGCCTTTACTACCCATTCCCCAGCTTTGCACAAACAACGTTGTTATATTAATATCCTCAATGGAATGTTGGCATCGAAGCTGCTTCCAGGTGGATTCCGAAAAAGGCCATTATGGGAATCCACCGGGATGCAACGAAGGCAAACGGAGCATTAAAAAAAAAAAAATAAAAATAAATAATAATCGTAAAAAAACCCACCGCCCCCACGAAGTAAAAAAACAAACTAACCTCCCACACAAACCCACACATCGCAAAATAATAAAGTAATTAACCCCTTATCCACAAATAACCTAACAAATGAATCCCTTAACCGTCAACCACATCGCAACAAACCTAATAACCCTATTAATCCCTAAACTGCAAAACCCCCACATCGCAATAAACCTAATTACCCTATTAACCCCTTAAACCGCCAAAACCCACAATGCAAATAACTAAATTGCTAAGCCCCCTAACCTTACACCCCCTAAATTAAACCAAATTACCTAAATTAAAAATACAAAATTACAACTAAAATAAAAAACCTAACATTACTTTAAAAATAAAAAATAAATACGTTTAAATTAAACTAAAATTACAAAAAATAAAAAATGTCTAACAGAAAATAATAAACAAATTAAACCTAATCCCTATGAAAATAACCCCCCCCCAATAAAAACACCCCCTAATCTAATGCTAAACTACCAATAGCCCTTAAAAGAGCATTTTGCAGGGCATTGCCCTAAGTTAAACAGCTCTTTTACAGTTACAAAAAAAATCTAAGTCCCCCCTAACAGTAAAACCCACCACCGACCAATCCCCCCAAAATAAATAAACTTAACACAAAAAAAAAAACTAAACTACCCACTGCCCTGAAAAGGGCATTTGTATGGGCATTGCCCTTTAAAGGGCATTTAGCTCTTAAGAATTGCCCATCCCTAATCTAAATACAAACCCCCCCAAAAATTAAAAAACCCCTAAATCTAACCCCCAGGTTGGTACTCACGTTTCCTGAAGTCCGGTGGAGAAGGTCCTGTTCCAGACGGTGAAGTCTTCCAAGCGGGAACCTCTTCTTTCTTCTTCCAGGAACAAGCCGGCGTGGAATGCGCAACTGAAGACCGGCGACCTTGGAGCCATAAAGCATGGAGGATCCTCTTCGTACGATCTTTGCCGTATACTGAATAGTGAATTAAAGGTACGCGATTAAAGATGGTGCCCATTGAATTCCTATTGACTGATCTGATTCTTCAAATTCAAATCAGCTAATAGGATGAGGAGAGCTACTAAAATCCTATTGGCTAATTTGAACAGCCAATAGGATTTCAGTAGCTCTCATCCTATTGGCTGATTTGAATTTGAAAAATAAAAATCGGGCAATAGGAATTCAAGGGACACCACTATTCAGTGTACGGCAGTGATCGGAAGAAGAGGATCCTCCACGCTCCATTTCTCTGTGGTCGCCGGTCTTCAGTTCCGCATGCCTGGATGAAGAAAGAAGAGGTACCCGCTTGGAAGAAGATGTCGGCCGCTTGGAAGAAGACTTCAACACCTAAAAGAGGACCTTCTCCGCCGGCCTTCTACAACCTGGGGGTTAGACTTAATTTTTTTTTTTTTAATTAGGGATGGGCAGCAAAATAGCTGAATGCCCTTTTCAGGGCAATGGATAGTTTAGGTTTTTTAGTGTTAGGTTTTTTATTTTGGGGGATTGGTGGGTTTTACCGTTAGGAGGGACTTTGTTTATTTTTAATGTAAAAGAGCTGTTTAACTTAGGGCAATGCCCTACAAAAAGCCCTTTTAAGGGCTATTGGTAGTTTATTAGATTAGGGTCTGTTTTTATTTTTGGGGGTCTTTTATTTTCATAGGGATTAGGTTTAACTTTTTAAAGTTTGATAATTTTGTTGTTTATTTTTTGCAATTTAGCTTCATTTTAACTTGGGTTTAATTTTGTAATTTTTGGGGGGTTTGTTTTTTTAGATTAGGGTTATGGTTACTTCTTAAAAGAGCTGAATGGCCTTTTAAGGGCAATGCCCATACAAATGCCCTTTTCAGGGCAATGGGTAGTTTAGGTTTTTTAGTGTTAGGTTTATTTATTTGGGGGGGTTTGGTGGGTGGTGGGTTTTACTGTTAGGGGGGGACTTAGAATTGTTTGTAACTGCTAAGATCTTTTTAACTTAGGGCAATGCCCTACAAAAAGCCCTTTTAAGGGCTATTGGTAGTTTAGCATTAGATTAAGGGGTGTTTTTATTTTGGGGGGCTTTTTTATTTTCATAGGGATTAGGTAAAATAAAATTATTTTGGATAATGTGTTTATTTTTTCTGTAGTTCTATTTTTTATTTTTTGTATTTACTACATAGACTGCCCTCTGGGCAGGCTTACCAACTAGTATTAATATAACAGTGTTGGTTATGCATAACTGTGGAATGGGTAATAGGACTATCTACTCCATTTTTTTTTTAAAGATAGACTGTCCCTTAAATTTATTGCTACATGAACTATGTATTTTATTCAGTGTTTTCCGTCTATTTAATGAAAAAACACTTCTCACACAAAGGAATTGAAGGGAACCTGAAGGCATGATTTCTTTGACTGAACATAAACAAAACCATCCCAAAAAATACTTTCCTGATTAGCTGAAAGATGCAAGGGTACCCTCCAAGAGTGACTATTTTGATGTATCTAGTGTATCATCAACACATTAAATCAAATCACATTAGATGCCTTTTATGAGCACTGTGCATCAAGATAAAATTCTGCAGTACAGGGCTGGACAAGCCCTGGGCTTAGGGCTCCTAGTCTACATGCTGTGGTGCAGGGCTGGACAAGCCCTGGGCTTAGGGCTCCTAGTCTACATGCTGTGGTGCAGGGCTGGACAAGCCCTGGGCTTAGGGCTCCTAGTCTACATGCTGTGGTGCAGGGCTGGACAAGCCCTGGGCTTAGGGCTCCTAGTCTACATGCTGTGATGCAGGGCTGGACAAGCCCTGTGGTTAGGGCTGCAACAACTAAGTAATATAATCTAAAATAAATCGATTATAAAAATAGTTGTCAACAAATCTCATTATCGATTAGTTGGTTTGCAATTAGTTGGTCTGTGCATAGCACCAGCTGCTTTACTTCAATGAACTCTAGCACATGGTATTGTGTTTTAGGGTTATGCCCTTAGCCTAAAAGAAGTCTACAGACGTTTATTTTTAACTTTTTCAGGACAGTAAAAGTTTACAACTACTCCTGGCTTATGTGCACCCCAGAAATAATATCATCATTTGTATTGTTTATAATAAATCAGGTGATTTGGGACTATGTACATGCAGATAGAAGCGCACTCACAGGAACGAACAACCAGCTTAATACCATTTTAGTCTGTTCTATGGAGATTTACCACCTGCTTTTTACAAAGTAGAACTTTCCTATAGTATATCAGTCTGATTCCGCCTACTACGGTCAGTCCAGCGCCGAAATACTAGGCAATTCCTCTCTGAACAAGGAACACAGCAACCCCAGACTATCGTTCGGATTTGGGACTATGCTTTGCATGATACAGTGCAAAGCTTGTTATTTACACCTAGCCCTAGGATTGATGGAAGTTATTTGAATTGGTGTGTACTATTACTAGCTGATCACTGGCTATTGCTGATTATATGTACTGTATAGATAAATGTGTAAGGCTCTGTTTCTAAAAATGAATGCTGAATTGGATATGAACTTCTATGCAATGTTAATCTTTGTATCTTAAAATGGTTATAGGAGATGATATAAGGACTGTTTATACTTGCATTATAGTCCTTTGTTTCTTACCTCTGCAAACGCATACTTGCCGTGCTCAGAGTTTGGTTTGATTGACTTGGTGTAAAATTCCATCTGTTAAATTTTTGTAATAGATGCTGTTCTTTTGCACTGTATATTCATTTCCCTTTTTGGTTTCAAAACAGGTTAAAAGTTTATCCCCTTATAGAGTATATGTAAGGAGAAGGAAAAAAAGGGGGGGGGGGGAAGGGATAAAGAGGAATATTCACTTTATAAAAATACCCACGATGCGTCTACACCCACAAAGGGAATTAAGCATCACTCTTAATATACATGGGTTTTCATTTTTAACTTTTTGATATACTTTTTTGGCATTTATCTATGGAAAGATTGGTTCTTTCAAGTAAAAATAAATCCCCTGCCATGCCAGCCAAACTTAGAGAGAAAAAAAAACTAAGATCATCAATGACAGCTGATGCTTCAAATTTATCACTACATAACCTTGACTCTCAAACTGTTAAACAAATTGCTGAGTTATTACTACCCCTCATGTCACTCTCCCTCTTACTCATACTAGCTGCTGGCAACATATCCCCTAATCCTGGTCCCCCCCACAACTTCCTTACCTTGCACATCCACGCGTGCCTTTCAATAGACTTCAAAAATAAAACTCTGGTAACTCATTCCTCTTGCATCTAAAACCACCACCCCCTTCACTTGTGCACTCAAACTCTCACTCTGTTTGCAACGAGCTCACTTCTATCTCCCACTCTCTTAACCATCTTACAGCTCTTATATGCACGTCTATCCCATTTCCTTACACTATGCTCTCTTCTTGACCCACTACAATCTGGATTTCGTCCCCATCACTCCACAGAGACAGCAATTTTCAAGGTTACCAATGACCTACTTAGAGCAAAATCCAAAGGCCACTTCTCTCTGCTTATCTTCCTTGATCTATCTGCAGCCTTTGACACTGTTGACCACCACCTTTTGCTCCAAACCCTCCAATCCTTCGGCATTTGCGACACAGCTCTCTTGTGGTTCTCTTCCTATCTATCTAACCGTACCTTTAGTGCAGCCTTCTCCGGAGCATCCTCTGCCCAGTTACCACTTTCTGTTGGGGTACCTCAAGGCTCTGTCCTTGGTCTTCTTCTCTTTTCAATCTATAGATCATTAGGTTCCTTACCACCAGACCTACCTCCTTCTTTACTAACCCCTGCCACTAACTGTCTCTCATATCTCATCTTGTATGTCATCTCACTACCTTAAGCTAAATCTTTCCAAAACTGAACTACTTATTTTCCCCCCTTCTTCCAAAATCTCCACCCCCCAATTTTCTATAACTGTTGATAATTCCATCATTACCCCTAACCCGCATGCCCGATGTCTTGGGGTCATACTTGACTCAGACCTTTCCTTCACTCCTCACATTCAGTCCTTGGCTAAAGCCTGCCGCTTCCACCTTAAAAACAGCTCTAAAATTAGACATTTCCTTACACAAGACACAACTAAGATTTTAAACCACTCTCTCATCTTTTCCCATCCCGACTTCTGCAACTCCGTCCTCTCTGGTCTACCTAGTTGCCGCCTAGCTCCTTTACAATCCATAATGAATGCCTCTGCCAGACTCATCTTCCTTACACGCCGCTCTTCATCTGCTGCACCTCTCTGCCAATCCCTTCACTGGCTTCCTCTTGCCTCCAGGATAAAAAAACAAACAAACACAACAACAACAACAGTTTGATCAGATCAGGCAGGACTTCAGTCCTTACTGAGCAAGTTAAACAGTTCAATAGTAGACTGAACAAAGTGGAAACTAGGATTTCCAATTTAGAAGATACTCATAATATTGAGCAGACATTAGAAGCTCAACTAGTTCGGAATAAACGTATGCAGGACAGATTGGATGAGCTTGAGGATCGTTCACGCAGAAATAATCTCAGAAATATTGGGTTACCTGAAACTTTAGAATTTCAAGATTTATTACAATTTACAGCTGTTCAGCTACCCCAAGTTCTGGGATTATCTTCTGCTCAGGTAGAGAGAGCTCATCGAATGGGTCCCTTTAAAGAATATACTGATTGAACTACTACAACTCGACCAATTATGGTCAAATATCTAAGTTTCCAGGATACGATCAATATACTAAGGAATTACAGACATAAATCTCCTTTGATGCTTGGTACTAATAAGATTTTAATATTTCAGGATTATTCTGCTGAAACCTATCAAAAAAAGAAGAGAGTTATGGCTCCTATATGTACTAGATTGATTAAAGCTGGTATTCAAGCCACATTACGTTATCCAGCAAAGATTAAACATTTAAATAAGAATATGACAGTTGTACTTAATAATGTAGAGGAAGCCAAATCATACATGTTTTAAAATTTGCCTGACCTTATAGCGTAATAGACTGGCCTGGATGCCAATATGATATTGGAATGAATCAATTGTAAGAAGGGTTCTGTATCTGGTTTAGATTTTAGTTTTGTAATTTTGTATGGTGTGTTTTTTCTTTTTTTCCGCCCCTCCTTTCAAAGCTGCAGGAGATAACCAAAATTAACATTAGACATTAATGGGAGTATGGAGTCTTATGAGAGATGTTTTGAAAGGGATATTGGAGCTGTATAAATTGCTAACTAATGTGAGCATATAGGGATACCTATACGATGCCATGAATTGCTGCTTGAAAGAATTAGAATCAAGGTTGGCGTAAATTATATACTATCCCCTCTGCTAATATAAAGGCAGACTATTGCAAACTTCAAGTGGGCAACATAGGATATATTTTCTCTTTATATCTGTGTAGCAGAATACCAAGGAATCTCCAAGAATGAATCTTAGGTATGTTTTGGCTAACAAATATCAAATAGCAGCTATATCTCATCTCCACCAGGTAAGATACATTAACAGGGGAGTATGCTTATCACCATCATCTCGGCCGCTGTTAATAGAGCAATAACCCCATGTAAAAATAAAATAAGCTGCTATCAGTTATTTTAAATTTTGTATAAATGAGTTAAGACGTTTAGCATGCTTATAAACCTGAAATATGTAATACACAGACATAAAAACCTTAAAAAGCAAAATAAAGTTAAAATAACGTTTAACAGAGATTCTTACTGCTTAAACTCCTTGTATTGATAGTTTAACACCTAAATTAAAAAAATAGCTGTATTAGGGGAACCCAGCTAAGCTTATTTCAGAATAGGACTTTGCTTAATTCAAATCTTAGGGGAAAATAATGTTTCAATGAATAGACAAACAAAACAACGGGGGACACATGCATATCTAATATCTCAATATATAAAGCACCTACATAACCACATAGGCATAGACGGAAATGTGACATAGGATTTCTAATACAGGATATGTTCGCTATCCCCAGACTAGCTCAAGGGGGTAATTTAACTTAAGAAAGTAGGATTCGATCTTAAGGGGTACCCAGTCTCAGACTCACTGTCATGTTAGGGTTTAAGGCAGGAGATCACAGGTGGGCACTATTTTTAAAAGTCCACAAAATATACCTGTGACGAAACCAATCTCGCCACTGTACATTGGAGGGCCTGTTATGGAACATTCTTTGGGCTGGAGGTACATGGGCTTAAGGATACCCAGAGACTGCATGAAAATATGGAATTTTATATGCTGGACACCCCATGTACTTTCATAACTCTGTCTTATGTCTATGTCACCCTGTATCCATAAATACAGGATGGGTACAGGGTGTGAGTGCACCTTTTGGGAGCAATTGTGACTCTATAAGCCAAGTGGGCATAAAAGACTTTATAGCTAATAAGAACTGTTCCTATATTCTGTAATAAGATGTATTCTATGTATGTTTCAGATCTGATTGTGTCTCAGGAGTCTGTCTGGGTAAACTGATTGTGTCCTTGTGTGATTATGTTAACTAGACTGCCCAACATCAGATTGTCTGAGTAAACGTTCTTCCCTAGTTAATTAACTTAATATGTTAATCTGTTTTACCTGTGAATAGACAATTGTTTGATGCATTGTTCATATGTTTGCTTTACTGTTAAATCAATGCCCTCTGTAACCTGAAGCCAGGGTGTATAAATCTGTGTGCTGCCTTCAAATAAAGTAGTTATTCTTTTTTAAACCTGAAATGTGGAGCTTGGTCTCATGTTTGCAGGGAAACTGGCTGGGTTGTGAATTGCTGATTCCCTATGCAGGACATTGTTCATCTGGTATTAACCCTTGGTACACTGTTGGTACCGTAACATTGGTGGCAGCGACGGAATGAACCTTATCGCCCAGAAGAGCAACTACACAAGCCAGTAACCTCAGGAAGAGGGGGATTATTACAATACTGACTAAGATGGAAAAGAGAAAAGTACATTTTGCAGCTTTTAAAAACTTCCTGGAAACAGAAGGAGAGATTGATGGGTACCTTGCGGATTTTGAGAGGCAATGTGCACTACACAAGGTACCCGCAGAGGACTGGGTCACGATATTATCTGGAAAATTATCCGGCCGGGCCAGAGAGGCTTTTCGGGCCATTCCAGATGAGGAAGTCAGGGATTATAATACTGTAAAAGAGGCTCTGCTCTCCAGGTATGCGGTTACACCGGAGGCATACAGGAGGCGGTTCAGAGACACTGTTAAATTAGCTGGAGATTCCTACCTTGAGTGGGCATGTAAGGTGCACCGCACAGCAGCTCACTGGATAGCGGGGTGCCAAGCCATATCTGGGGAAGAGGTGCTGCAGCTATTCCTGTTGGAACATTGCTTCAACAAATTACCCGCAGGAGTTCGAGAGTGGGTTCGGGACCGTAAACCCTCCACCCTGCAGGAAGCGGCTCGCTTGGCAGATGAGTATACGGATGCCCGCAAACTGGACACTGCTACCACTAAGCCCCCTGCTAGAGTGGAGTACAGACCCCCAGTCACCCCAGCAGCTGCCAGTTACCAAACCCCGGCGCACCACTATACCACACGGCCTCCGGCCACAAACTACCCTCAGAGAGCCCTGCGGTGCTACTCACAACCTATTCGGTGCTTTAGATGTAAGCAACTAGGGCACAAAAGACCAGAGTGTCCCCTAAACGCAGCGAACCAAGCGCAGTCCTGGAGAAGACCCGCCGGCGGAATCCCACGTAATCCTCAGCCTGCGGCCCGCTACGTAGAGGCGCAAGAATGCTGGAGCATCCTACATGAGGCAGACCTTGTGCAAGCTGCCCACCGGAATAACCGGCAACTGGTTAAAGTGAATGGGAAGAAGGTCAGTGGTCTACGGGATACTGGTGCTACCATGACCTTGCTTCAAAAGAACTTGGTGTCTGAGAAACAGTACACTGGAGACACTGTGGCTGTGAGGGTAGCAGGGGGCGATGTGTTCAGCCTACCTGTTGCCAGGGTACATTTGGATTGGGGAGTGGGCGCTAGACCTGTGAATGTGGGGGTCAAGAAGGACTTACCTGCTGATGTTCTTCTTGGAAATGACTTGGCCCCCCTTGTTTCTGCCTACGCTCCTATGGGTCCCGCTGATGTTAACTCTGTGACTACCCGTGCCCAGATCCGTGCAGCAGAGACTGACCCACCTGCTGCTAAGCCCCAGGACGCTGAGCTCAGTAAATCTCTATCCGCTATTGATATGTGGAGGTCCCGTTACAATGCGCTGATGAAGGAGAAGAGGAGCGCAGAGGAAAAAGCACGTTTAGAACAGGAATCTCTGCTAGACAAGCTGCACCGACAGACTGCAGAAAACACCAGCTTGAGAGTGGAACATGAAACATTAAAGAAAAACTTAGTGACACTGGAGGAGAAGCTGACGCTGGCTCATAGTGAGGTGCTGCAACTCAAGGGCACCCTATGTCAGTATGAAGGGATTGTGGATACCTATAAAGAGCAGGTACAGAAAACTCGAAAAGAAGCTGATGTGATTTTGAAGGACTGTTTGGCCCTGGTCTGGGCACTGAGGAATTTGAACCCTTGTTTGTATGGACAGGAATTCTCTCTCATAACGGGAATACAGATGGATTGTCCCAGCAAACTGACATGCCTACCAGGCGCTCTGGTGGTATATGGCACAGTACATACCCTGGACAGCCGAGCATGACAAACCAGAGGGAGAGGAGTTTGATGGTCCTGTCCCCCAGCAACACGGCTGTTTAGCCAAAGGGGAGACGATTGGTCTCCCCCTCCAGCAGCACAGCTATGTATCCAAAGGGGAGACAGTCGGTCTCCCCCTCCAGCAACCAGGCTCCCACCAGGCTACTTCCATGGTAGTGCTGGCACCCGGGCAGAGTACAGCTGGTCTCTGCCCACCTCGCAACCCACCAATTCAGCGTACCAGTCCCCCACACAGCTGTGGTGAGGCACCTGGACATGGACAAGTTTTCCCCGTACTCAGGTGTAGTAACCATTTATTGTGGGTGGGCTGTACTACTAATTGTGTTTTATGGGTGGGTTGCTGGACTAACCAGGGCACTGACCGGCAGGAGGTCAGATACCCTGTTAGTCTGTTTGGAAAAGGGGAGAGATGTGACGAAACCAATCTCGCCACTGTACATTGGAGGGCCTGTTATGGAACATTCTTTGGGCTGGAGGTACATGGGCTTAAGGATACCCAGAGACTGCATGAAAATATGGAATTTTATATGCTGGACACCCCATGTACTTTCATAACTCTGTCTTATGTCTATGTCACCCTGTATCCATAAATACAGGATGGGTACAGGGTGTGAGTGCACCTTTTGGGAGCAATTGTGACTCTATAAGCCAAGTGGGCATAAAAGACTTTATAGCTAATAAGAACTGTTCCTATATTCTGTAATAAGATGTATTCTATGTATGTTTCAGATCTGATTGTGTCTCAGGAGTCTGTCTGGGTAAACTGATTGTGTCCTTGTGTGATTATGTTAACTAGACTGCCCAACATCAGATTGTCTGAGTAAACGTTCTTCCCTAGTTAATTAACTTAATATGTTAATCTGTTTTACCTGTGAATAGACAATTGTTTGATGCATTGTTCATATGTTTGCTTTACTGTTAAATCAATGCCCTCTGTAACCTGAAGCCAGGGTGTATAAATCTGTGTGCTGCCTTCAAATAAAGTAGTTATTCTTTTTTAAACCTGAAATGTGGAGCTTGGTCTCATGTTTGCAGGGAAACTGGCTGGGTTGTGAATTGCTGATTCCCTATGCAGGACATTGTTCATCTGGTATTAACCCTTGGTACACTGTTGGTACCGTAACAATACCCTTATCTAATGCCGGTTCTATGATACAGCTTGGTCAGCAGCAGGAGTCTATATAGGCATCTCAAAGGGTAAGTGAGCTCAGGGAGCGCCATGAGTACAACGACTGAGTCCACCGGGACTTCTGTTTTACAAAGTTTTATTTATGGTGCTCTGCATTCGCTCTGTCTTGGTATCCTGGGGTCCTAACTGCACAGCTTTAGGGCTATCGATGGACTTCTATCCACCTGCATCGGCCTCTGCTGTATTAGTATAGTCTTTCTCCTGTGTACCTTGCCCAGCTGCACCTATCTCGCAGGTCACCAGCGCCATCTTAGACCTGCTGTCGATGCTAAAGAAAGGCAGCTGGTTAGGCTGTAAAATGCGATAGCATGGCGGTTCTGAGTGATGGGCTAGTCCCCTAGTTTTTGCTGGGTTATTGTAATGCTGCACATGTCGGGTTTTCGCTGGTAGCATGTCAGAAACAGCTCCCTGCTGATTAAAAATTGTAGGTTTTCTATAGCCAACAAAGGGTGTTTTATAATCTTCAGGCTCCCCATTCTTGTTTAATGAGCGTTGATAGCTGGTGAAAGTAAAACTAAAAATACCTTCCAAGTCGCTTAGGAGAGGAGTGGCGTTCGCCATCTTAGCATAGGGTCACTCTCCACTAGCAAAAGGAGTTCTTCCACAGACCTTTCCTATCGTTGTAAGGTTTGTGATGTACTGTAGTATTTTCACTCTTGAAGGGTAGTGATCTTGCACTACTTACCCCATTTACCCGGGGGGGTGTTAAGATCCACACCTCAAGAAGGCTGCCATAGGCCTCAATGCTCCGGTTCAGAAAGCTGTGGTAGAACCTCACAAAAGTTATATCTAGTAGTTCAGCAGAAGCTGTAGTTGTCACTCCTGTCCGTTTTCAGGTTAGATGGTATAGGGTTTAGCTGTTAATTGGCGATCAGCTATCTACTCGCAGCTGCTGAAATTGCGACCGGTGTAGTCGCTGCCCAGAGACACGCCCCCCACCTTTTCTATTTAACTTCGCAACTGAACCTTTCATGATTCTCCTCAGAAAAGATCTAGAAGGAATACGAATAGGGCAAACAAAAATTAAGCTTGCCCTGTATGCAAACAATTTGATGATTTTTCTCCAAGATTTAAAAAATAAAAAAAAATATTTCAATCATCCTGCAAATTTTGGATGACTTCGGCTCCTTTTCTGGGTACAGGATCAACAGTACTAAATCGGAAATATTATGGCTTTATAAAACACAAAGATAGCTTTCAAAAAGATTCCTTTCTCAGAGGTGAGCAACTACATTAGATCTTGGTATTAACATTAGCAAGAATCCAAATTAATTATACACCCCTTTGGGCAGAAATTCAAAAGGATTTGTCTAACTGGTCAAAATTTCCTCTCTCCTCGTCAGGTCAAGTTAACCTGAAAAAAATTATATTTCCAAAATGTCTCTTTTTACTTCAAAGCATCCCCTTAGTTATCATTAAGAAAGACTATACATTTTGCAGACAGATCTGTTTAGAATTTCTATGAAACAAAAAGAGGAAAGCGCTGTCCTTTAATAGGCTAACACTTCCTAGAGACAAAGGTGGACTGGCTCTCCCTGAAGTATACAATTTGTTCTGCATAGGGAAGTTAGCTCTTGATTGGATCACAGATTCTGATTATTATACGCCCCCTTTTATATATATTATAAAATTGTTAAACCTTACTCTTTAAAAGCATTACTGCATCTTAACAAGAATAATCTCCCAGAAAAAAATAAAAATACAATTTCCACAAAAAAATAATAATAATAATAAAAAAAATATATATATATATGCATGTGTCACAATTGCAAGATGTAAAACTTTATATATATATTGGAGCAGCTGATTTTTAGGGCCAATAATTGGAATTTCTGAAATATCGGTATCGGTCAGAAACTTACCGATATGGAGCAAATCAAAAGACATTTAGCTCAGTGTAGTTAAGGGAAACTATGTAGTTTTAAGTGACACAAATCATCTATAGCACATATAAGCTGGACATAGCATCTAATAATAAATAGCACTGATAAAAGAGTCCAAGCCCAGGTGTTCATGGGAGCTCAATTACTAACTACCATACCACCAATAGCAGGCCTGTAGATGGACTTGCATAAACAAACATATATGATTTGTGAAATGGAAAATGTGATCTTTAAGTGGCACTTAAAGCTACAGTTTCCCTGAAGTACACAGAGCCAAATTAATTTTGATTTGCTCAAGGGGTCAGCAATACAAACTATAAATCTGCTTGCTAATTGCTGTCACAAATATAACATTATTTGTTGCATTTATATACTTTTATTGAGGTTATATAATATTCCAACAGAAGAAAAACAATGGTGAAAGAATTTCTACAATAGACATCCTGTACCTTATAGCATAGAAATGAGATATGACTCTTACACATAAGCACAACTATATATAAATTACCTATATAAATCAGTTTTTAACCTATCATTTTTTATGTTTGGCTATTACCCATTTCAACTGACTGCCAATCTTAGGCCATGAATATCAATAGTGTAAATAGTTGAGGATAGTAATATCAAAATTGAGGGGGTAAGGGGGAAATTTTAAATGGATAGAAGCAAAATTATAATACATTTGGGCTAGCATTAAACGATACCTAGATTTAAATACAACCCAATGATATATCTCCTGTGAATTTTGATGTTATTGTCATATAGTGGACCGTGGGTTTATTGAGAACAGTGTCTAAAAAACATGGTTGATTGTATAGGAGGCTATATTATAATCAAAACTCTACTTCCTGTACAACAGCACACAACGTTATCCTCTGGATGTAAATAACGTTTGGTTAAGGAAGTTAAACCTACATATCATAACTTATCTAGTGATTAGTCCCTTAAAAACACAATCAGTATTCATTATAATAAATGGGGGATATAGATCTAGGGATACAATATACTAAAGTAAACCATTGTGGGGGGGCAGATCTAATGGGGAGATATGAGTAATTAAGCGGATCTAAACCCTAAGTTGCGAATGGCTTCCTTCCAACAGACCGTGGGATATCTACATACAGCTCGATGTGACCTCCTTTTACTTTATTATAGGTTTTATCCTGACATATAGTAAGTAATGTAAGGGAGTATGGTCACATAAAATATATAGCTATCAGCTTCTGTCATGGTGTACTGGGTGGGAGGAACTTAAAGGGACATGAAACCCAATTTTTTTTCTTTCATGATTTAGAAAGAGCATGCAATTTTAAACAACTTTCTAATTACTTCTATTAGCTAATTTGCTTCATTCTCTTGATATCCTTTACTGAAAATCATATCTAGATAGGATCAGTAGTTGCTGATTGGTGGCTGCACATAGATGCTTCGTGTGATTGGCTCCCCCATGTGCATCACTATTTATTCAACAAAGGATATCTAAAGAATGAAGCAAATTAGCCAATAGATGTAAATTGGAATGTTCTTTAACATTTTATTCTCTACATGAATCATGAAAGAACATTTTTGGGTTTAGTGTCCCTTTAAATAAGGTTTTGTTGGGGCCTCTTCGTGTCCTTAGAAGGGGATATCATATAGTTCAAAGTCATTTTCAAACATAAAAGAAGCTAAAAAGATCTATTACAGAGATAAAACTATACCTTTTTAAATGACAAAGACCATATCTATTTTATTTAAGTGTAGAAGTAGTAACTGGTAGAAAATATTAGATAAACTAACAATATTTGATAAACTAATGGCTCCTATTAGCCCGAGTGTGATACGAGTCTTGTGGTCCCCTTAGTCTGTCTCTCACTGTTCCTGCCTTCCATAATAAGCCATCTACGAGTAGCCTCAGATGTGTGGGGTTACATATCTTAGCAGGGGCAAAGATAGATAATATGCTTTCCGATGAGAGTTCAAGGCTAACTACTGAATCTGGTCAACTTTGAGCCAGCCTTCCCAGTTCCAATTCCATCTGCCTCCCAGCTGAATTCTGGATTCTCAGGATTTTGCCTGATCTCACCTCGAGGGCACCTTTCCAGGGTTTGACCTGCCCCATCCACCAGAGCAGTTGAGGTCAGTGCTGCGCAATATTGAGATGGTCCTGGTATCTCTTCCTCAGCTTCATCCGACGTTTCTATATCCTCTTTGTGCAGGTCAGTGTAGACCAACCGGGTCAGTACCTTTGGATCTCTGCCTGGCTCTGTTGGGTAGGCTGCTGGCATAGGTTTCAGGTCCGTTAGAGCTTCTTGTGAGTTAGTGGTTGTTGTCCACCCATAGGCCCCTCTGTCTTCTTTTAGGGATACTAACCTCTGGTTGTCAGAGCCCTTCACTATAGTAAGTGGGTCCTATATAGCGCTCCGTTTCTGTGATCATTGCTGGGCATTGTTAAATTCACTACCGCTTACAGCAGACAGTGCCAGGGCTATTTCCTTCTCCAGCTCCTTAAAGTGACAGTGTATTAGCTGCTGTACACTTTCTTCTCAACTATGCATTGTATCTATTAAGTCTTCAGCATATATAAGCTGCTGCAATAGAGATGGCGTCTGTTTTAACAGTCACTTCTGCCTTGTGGCTGTTCCAAATGGCTTGAGTCAGGATGGTGGTCGTAGTGGATGTTCCAAACCCCATCCAATGGCTCTTTACAAAGGCTTCTTCTCAGGATCTTAGATACAGATCATGAATTTTATGGGCAGTTATGAATTAATCCCTTAAATTAGAATATTAAGCAGGAGCTCATGTAATGTACGTCCTATCGTTTCGGCAGCTAGCTCCGCCCCCCCATTCTGATAAATTTTTACACATTGGCAAAACATTTTACTAAAGCTGCTATATTTACTGATTTTTTTATTTAAATATTTTATTTTCCCCTTTCATGGGCATATAAAAAAACATTTAAAAAAAAAAAATGATAGTTCAGGCACATGTCCACAACAACAAACCTTGAGCAGAAAGCTATGCAGTATAGGAGACTAGTATCAATATTCTCTAGCAGTGGATAACAATGCTCTGACCATTAGGTGGCGCTGTTACACATGTATAAAACTGCCCATAAGTGACATAATAAAGAAACTTATAGTCCACTCCTCAGTACCAGGGAAGGTATTTGCAATCCAGTAAATGAGCATATTAAAAAATAAAGTGGATATATATATATATATATATATATATATATTTTACTTTTAACCCTTATCTGTAAAGTGTACCAAGCGAGCATGTTTTTAGTGAAATGGCAGCAATATATGAAAAAAACAGGAGAACATGCTGAAATCTTATGCTTTGTGCAGTATAATGTTTTTCTACTTAACTGGGAGTACTGACGAAATTGTGTAGTGTCTAGCTTTGCAATAGTGACTTAAATATTTTTTTTTAAAATCAGTGTGCAGTTTAAAAATGGATTTATGCCATTTTTCTATGTTTTGGGAAGCAATTTAATAAGTTCATTTTCAAGCACTTTATTTTTCCCAGTTGTCTAATTTTAATGTTTAAAATTTGAATAAGCATGTTCTGTTTATACCAGATTTGTGTAGAAATTGTGTTGATTTTTTCAAAACTTTAAATGTACAGAATATCGGCCCCAGTTATCGGCCTGAAAGACTGTCAATAATCAGTATCGGCCATGAAAAAACTATATCTGTCTATTCCTACTACAAAGGGAATATAATATACCAAATAAGGAATTATTTGCTTATTTGCAAATACGTCACTATTTATCCGAAATATCCAGAGATTATTCCTATAGTTATCCGATTAAACCTATTATTAACTTATACAGGTCTGGGAAAAACTATTTCTATTGCATATAAAATTATTAAAAATCATCAGGGTCTTGATAATTTATCCAAAATCTCAAATAATTGGCGGCTAAGGTGCACAACCCCCCCCCAAGAAGGAGCTATCCATAAAAGTTTTACATTAGTTGATAAAGCTACTATAAAATGTATGTTACACCTTACATGAACAGGGCATATGAATAGACCGGTCTGGTCGCCAATGGCGACCTAAATTTCTTGCGGGCAAGTAAAATTTTTAAGTTACCAGCCCGAGTGGCGACCTGACATTTTAAGTGGGATTTAAGAAGCAATAAAAAAAAATGTTAAATTTCCTTTTACATATGCGCACACACGGGAAAGGAGCGTAGAAGGGGAGGTTCTTTCTGTTAATGCATTCAAAGACCTCCCCTTATCTCCATGGCTCTTGGTCTCTTCCTTGTCAGTTGCTACTTTTTACTTCTAAGGTTGTCTGCGCGGGAATACATCCTGCCAGAGGGGTGAGGGTTTCTCTCTGTGTGTGTATGAATGAAGTATGGCTTAAAGTGACTATAGTTACGGTAGGCAGCTTGCTCACGTACATTATGCTGAAGTACTCCAGGGTCCTCTGCAGTACTTCACCACAATGAACACGAGCAAGCTGCCTACCATAACAATATAGAGCACTGCACAATTTTTATGGATGCTATTGATGCTCCAAAAACTGACTTTACCAATTCGTAGAGAACATACCATCTCCATGCACCCAGTCAAATCTGCTAGCGTGGCACTGACAGTCGTGCTAGTAGTTGAAAGGCAGCCGGGCAGAAAGGGGTAAAAAAAATGTTTTTAAACATGCTTGTTATGTCAAAGCGCTATAGGTTGAAGGGTGGCAGCATTAAATATACTTGGTTAATCATAACCCCACATATGCTGAAGTAAAAAAAAAACAAAAGGCTCAATTATCTCTTTTTTTCCCTTAGGGGAAAATAAGTCAAGACGGTACATACAGTATTACAAAGAATGTATCACTGTTTTTTTCTACCTGGTGATAGAAAAATATTTTCTAAAGTTAAAGCCTTTTAATTATTGCTCAAGTCCCAAGTAATAAGCAGCTTGCAAAGCATTCAAATTGGGACCTCTGTCTGCAATGCATGTGAGATTACAACAACACTATTTATATTGCCTTTTTAAATAAGATAAATACACACTACATGCAGATATGCACGGGCGATTAAAGTTTCTTGCAGGCTGGTAAGTTTTGTGATTTACTCGCCCGGTGGGCGAGGGAAGTTTTTGGGTATTCATAGGCCCTGCATGAAATCTAAATGGAATAAAAGAATATAAAGTTCTTGTAGAAAATATAATCTACCTGCAGCGGACATATATAATTTTTGGAAATGTCCTAAAATCCAAAAAACTTGGAATAAAATCAATTTCTGGTTTGGAATATTGAGTAAACAGTCCTTCAAGATACTCGAGGAACATTTATTCTTACTATCTAGTTGTCCAAATAAAAAAAAATAAAAAAATGAACAATAATCTTAATATTTTAAATTTTAACAGGTAGAAATTTGATTTTGAAACAATGTATTTCCAAGAAAAAATCCTCAATTAGGGGAATTTAAGCAATTACTACAAAACCAGATGATCCTTGATCTACATGTTACAGCCATTGATTCTGAAAACATTAGATTTTTGTTTCCTTTTCGAGGTTCGATTTTCCTAGAGGAGGCAATGCTGAGAGGACACTTGACTAGCTTGTATGATTGGGAAGAGGAAGAGAGAAGAGATGTTTAACTTAGCCATTTCTTTTTTTGCTTTGTTTATTTGTTCTGTTTTGTGTTGTCAGGTCTGTTTTTCAAATTTAAAATATTCTAGTAGCGTATCTTGATGTAAAGAGTAAATGTTTTTATTTCCCCCATATATTTGTAACTCAGGATCCATATTTTTTTTTTTGTTTCAATATTTTTATTGAGGTTTTCAGCAAGTACAATAATATACAGTGGGGCAAAAAAGTATTTAGTCAGCACCCAATTGTGCAAGTTCTCCCACTTAAGAAGATGAGAGAGGCCTGTAATTTTCATCATAGGTATACCTCAACTATGAGAGACAAAATGTGGAAACAAATCCAGACAATCACATTGTCTGATTTGGAAAGAATTTATTTGCATATTATGGTGGAAAATAAGTATTTGGTCAATATCAAAAGTTTCTCTCAATACTTTGTTATATATCCTTTGTTGGCAATGACAGAGGTCAAACGTTTTCTGAAAGTCTTCACAAGGTTGTCAAACACTGTTGCCCATTCCTGCATGCAGATCTCCTCTAGAGCAGTGATGTTTTGGGGCTGTTGCTGGGCAACACGGACTTTCAAATCCCTCCAAAGGTTTTCTATGGGGTTGAGATCTGGAAACTGGCTAGGCCACTCCAGGACCTTGAAATGCTTCTTACAAAGCCACTCCTTTGTTGCCCGGGCGGTGTGTTTGGGATCATTGTCATGCTGAAAGACCCAGCCACGTTTCATCTTCAATGCCCTTGCTGATGGAAGGTTTGCACTCAAAATCTCACGATACATGGCCCCATTAATTCTCTCATGTACACAGATCAGTCGTCCTGTTCCCTTTGCAGAGAAACAGCCCCAAAGCATGATGTTGCCACCTCCATGCTTCACAGTAGGTATGGTGTTCTTTGGTTGCAACTCAGCATTCTCTCTCCTCCAAACATGACGAGTTGTGTTTCTACCAAACAGTTCTACTTTGGTTTCATCCGACCATATGAAATTCTCCCAATCCGCTTCTGGATCATCCAAATGCTCTCTAGCATACTTCAGATGGGCCCGGACATGTACTGGCTTAAGCAGGGGGACACGTCTGGCACTGCAGGATCTGAGTCCCTGGCGGCGTAGTGTGTTACTGATGGTAGCCTTTGTTATGTTGGTCCCAGCTCTCTGCAGGTCATTCACTAGGTCCCCCGTGTGGTTCTGGCATGTTTGCTCATCGTTCTTGTGATCATTTTGACCCCACGGGGTGAGATCTTGCGTGGAGCCCCAGATCGAGGGAGATTATCAGTGGTCTTGTATGTCTTCAATTTTCTAATTATTGCTACCACAGTTGGATTTCTTCACACCAAGCTGTTGCCTATTGCAGATTCAGTCTTCCTAGCCTGGTGCAGGTCTACAATTTTGTTTCTGGTGTCCTTCAACAGCTCTTTGGTCTTCACAATAGTGGAGTTTGGAGTGTTACTGAGGTTGTGGACAGGTGTCTTTTATACTGATAACAAGTTCAAACAGGTGCCATTAATACAGGTAATGAGTGGAGGACAGAGGCGCCTCTTAAAGAAGAAGATACAGGTCAGTGAGAGCCAGAAATCTTGCTTGTTTGTAGGTGACCAAATACTTATTTTCCACCATAATATACAAATAAATTATTTTCAAATCAGACAATGTGATTGTCTGGATTCGTTTCCACATTTTGTCTCTCATAGTCGAGATATACCTATGATGAAAATTACAGGCCTCTCATCTTCTTAAGTGGGAGAACTTGCACAATTGGTGGCTGACTAAATACTTTTTGCCCCACTGTATTAATGTACATCAAGTATTAGGAGTGACATATTGTCAATTTTTACAATGTGAGGCTATTATAACAATAAAAAAGAACTTTTAGAACAGCAGAAATGTTATAGTACATATTAAGGTGAGAACCTCTTTTAAACCAGTGTAGTGTCCTCCAAAGCCACATATGGTTCATTTGTGAACCCTGAAGAGTTTTAAGCGATATAGAGGAATGTTTTCCTATGTATGAGTGGCGTGATGGATTATATAGGTATGTTGCAATGAATTAAAAAACTGAGATTTGACATGTGAAGAGAAAAGGTGTTAGACTGTCTTGCTAATCTAGGAAGGGGAAAAAAAAGATCAATATTATGGTGTACTGCAAGATTTGCCTATGAAAAAAAGTAGTTAGGTTGCAGTATAAACAAGAAAAACAGTGTAGCTAGCCCTCCTAGTTTAGGAGGTTTATTATGTGTGTGTGTGTAGGTGGTTAGTATGGTAAGTTGTAGTTTCAACTAACAAACCTGCCAATGAAGAGTAGTAAAGAATATTTGCTCTATGTAAAGGGCAAAAGCAATAAGCAATCTCGCAAAGTGGCTCATCAAATAAGTTTAGATTATTAATGTCTGAAGTCCGACTAGTGGTCTGTGTCTCTTTCCAATGCCTTCTCTGTCAGAGTCTATGATGGCTGATCCAGGTGTGGATTGCCAAAGGGACCAAAACTTAGTAGGTAGTTAGCCAGAGAGACGACCTCAGCGGAATTGTCAATTTTTGCCTCCAGAGTCCCAACACAAATTCAATAAAACCACATCACACAGGTCCTTGGGTGGTTGGGGAGATGATCTCTCATACAAAACCGATCCACTTTTATGTAAGATAGGCTGCATGGCAAAATAGTGAGCAATGTCTCCAGGGAAGCAGTGATCCCACCAGAGTTAGGGACCACCTGTGTTAGTATCAGATAGAAGTCCAGGGAGTTCAGCTCTCTGTGTGATGTACTGTTCTGTTAAAGTGGGTAACGTAGTACCTGAAGAGTGAACTTGGCTCAATACTAGATAAGGGTACGTGTGTGAGGAGGGGGACGTAACGGATCTTTCTGATTCACTAGCGTGTGGACCAGTTATGGGATCTGAATGTTGTGTAACTATTTCACTTCCCATCCCCACATTCACACAGTCCATTGTCACTGCAGAAATTCTGATGCTTCTTGCAATCTCCACCAGCTTATTACGATATGTAAGAGAGGGTGTATCAAATGCCTCAATCTCTAGTAAAAATCGGTGTCTATGATCTTCCAAGAGGAAGTCATACATATCCTGTAAAGCCATCCTTGTGCTTCGCAAACAGCTTCAAAATGTGGTATGTTAGGCTGTTAGCATAATAATATATATATTTGCTTAGATATAATGCAGTGAGGGATTGTTGCAATGCACGAAATGCCACATATAAAGAAGTAAGAATAGCGGGGCAGCAAATCAATATCGCACAAAGTCTCCTCAGGTAAACAGAAGCATACTCCACAGTATCACAAGGCATTTAAAGCGAATATGAAATAAACCAGCTTGCAACCCGTAAGGAAGTCCTCAAAATAAGCATTCCCTCCTTAAAGTTATTTATAACTGCTGCAGATTTTCTTGTTGTATGTAAGATAGGAGCTGCGCAATTGGTCTTTTATGGCAGCGCTGTGATTATGGCCTCAGGTCCCCCCTCTACACACTACCTTTTACTGCCCTGTCAGGTACACAGATAGTCTTCCATCTGATATAGCCACTACGGATTGCATCCAGAGATGCAAAGCCCATCACTAGCCTCCCGGCGTCATGTAACAGCACAAGGTATTTTTCGCGCCCCTAAGAAAAAAGACTGTAGTCACTGTACATTGGTCTCCAATTTGCACGATCTCAGACTGGGAACCGACTCCGATATTGCTGAATTCTTGTTCCCTTCATCCCAGGGCACTCGCATGTCCAAAAAGAACATTTTTGGTTGGTCTCAGAACATATTTTTGGGCTCCTAAAGTGAACTTTACAGGAGAGCCTCCATGAAAGTACGTCTTCTCTCATTGCTGGCTGACTCCGCCCCCAGGATCCATATCTTTACCTCTACTGTATTATAACTAAAATAGGATTTTTTGTATCATGGGCCAAAAAAAAACTGGGTAATTTACATTGTTTCTGTACATTGCTACAAACATGCTTGTATTTATTTACCTGTCTTGATTTATCCAGACACCCTGCGGGGTGTACTGAAAAAGCAAATGTGAGCTGCTTAATTTGTTTACACTGTTGGAAAGCAAATAAAAATAATTAAAAAAAAAGTGTAAGGCTTATGTCCTGTCATTGATAACAGAATTTATGTTTACCTGATAAATTTCTTTCTCCAACGGTGTGTCCGGTCCACGGCGTCATCCTTACTTGTGGGATATTCTCTTCCCCAACAGGAAATGGCAAAGAGCCCAGCAAAGCTGGTCACATGATCCCTCCTAGGCTCCGCCCACCCCAGTCATTCGACCGACGTTAAGGAGGAATATTTGCATAGGAGAAACCATATGGTACCGTGGTGACTGTAGTTAAAGAAAATAAATTATCAGACCTGATTCAAAAAAACCAGGGCGGGCCGTGGACCGGACACACCGTTGGAGAAAGAAATTTATCAGGTAAACATAAATTCTGTTTTCTCCAACATAGGTGTGTCCGGTCCACGGCGTCATCCTTACTTGTGGGAACCAATACCAAAGCTTTAGGACACGGATGAAGGGAGGGAGCAAATCAGGTCACCTAAATGGAAGGCACCACGGCTTGCAAAACCTTTCTCCCAAAAATAGCCTCAGAAGAAGCAAAAGTATCAAACTTGTAAAATTTGGTAAAAGTGTGCAGTGAAGACCAAGTCGCTGCCCTACATATCTGATCAACAGAAGCCTCGTTCTTGAAGGCCCATGTGGAAGCCACAGCCCTAGTGGAATGAGCTGTGATTCTTTCGGGAGGCTGCCGTCCGGCAGTCTCGTAAGCCAATCTGATGATGCTTTTAATCCAAAAAGAGAGAGAGGTAGAAGTTGCTTTTTGACCTCTCCTTTTACCTGAATAAACAACAAACAAGGAAGATGTTTGTCTAAAATCCTTTGTAGCATCTAAATAGAATTTTAGAGCGCGAACAACATCCAAATTGTGCAACAAACGTTCCTTCTTTGAAACTGGTTTTGGACACAGAGAAGGTACGATAATCTCCTGGTTAATGTTTTTGTTAGAAACAACTTTTGGAAGAAAACCAGGTTTAGTACGTAAAACCACCTTATCTGCATGGAACACCAGATAAGGAGGAGAACACTGCAGAGCAGATAATTCTGAGACTCTTCTAGCAGAAGAAATCGCAACTAAAAACAAAACTTTCCAAGATAATAACTTAATATCAACGGAATGTAAGGGTTCAAACGGAACCCCCTGAAGAACTGAAAGAACTAAATTGAGACTCCAAGGAGGAGTCAAAGGTTTGTAAACAGGCTTGATTCTAACCAGAGCCTGAACAAAGGCTTGAACATCTGGCACAGCTGCCAGCTTTTTGTGAAGTAATACCGACAAGGCAGAAATCTGTCCCTTCAGGGAACTAGCAGATAATCCTTTTTCCAATCCTTCTTGAAGGAAGGATAGAATCCTAGGAATCTTAACCTCGTCCCAAGGGAATCCTTTAGATTCACACCAACAGATATATTTTTTCCAAATTTTGTGGTAAATCTTTCTAGTTACAGGCTTTCTGGCCTGAACAAGAGTATCGATAACAGAATCTGAGAATCCTCGCTTCGATAAAATCAAGCGTTCAATCTCCAAGCAGTCAGCTGGAGTGAAACCAGATTCGGATGTTCGAACGGACCCTGAACAAGAAGGTCTCGTCTCAAAGGTAGCTTCCAAGGTGGAGCCGATGACATATTCACCAGATCTGCATACCAAGTCCTGCGTGGCCACGCAGGAGCTATCAAGATCACCGACGCCCTCTCCTGATTGATCCTGGCTACCAGCCTGGGGATGAGAGGAAATGGCGGGAACACATAAGCTAGTTTGAAGGTCCAAGGTGCTACTAGTGCATCCACTAGAGCCGCCTCGGGATCCCTGGATCTGGCCCCGTAGCAAGGAACTTTGAAGTTCTGACGAGAGGCCATCAGATCCATGTCTGGAATGCCCCACAGGTGAGTGACTTGGGCAAAGATTTCCGGATGGAGTTCCCACTCCCCCGGATGCAATGTCTGACGACTCAGAAAATCCGCTTCCCAATTTTCCACTCCTGGGATGTGGATAGCAGACAGGTGGCAGGAGTGAGACTCCGCCCATAGAATGATTTTGGTCACTTCTTCCATCGCTAGGGAACTCCTTGTTCCCCCCTGATGGTTGATGTACGCAACAGTTGTCATGTTGTCTGATTGAAACCGTATGAACTTGGTCCTCGCTAGCCGAGGCCAGGCCTTGAGAGCATTGAATATCGCTCTCAGTTCCAGAATATTTATCGGTAGAAGAGATTCTTCCCGAGACCAAAGACCCTGAGCTTTCAGGGATCCCCAGACCGCGCCCCAGCCCATCAGACTGGCGTCGGTCGTGACAATGACCCACTCTGGTCTGCGGAACGTCATCCCTTGAGACAGATTGTCCAGGGACAGCCACCAACGGAGTGAGTCTCTGGTCCTCTGATTTACTTGTATCTTCGGAGACAAGTCTGTATAGTCCCCATTCCACTGACTGAGCATGCACAGTTGTAATGGTCTTAGATGAATGCGCGCAAAAGGAACTATGTCCATCGCCGCTACCATCAACCCGATCACTTCCATGCACTGAGCTATGGAAGGAAGAGGAACGGAATGAAGTATCCGACAAGAGTCTAGAAGTTTTGTTTTTCTGGCCTCTGTAAGAAAGATCCTCATTTCTAAAGAGTCTATAATTGTTCCCAAGAAGGGAACCCTTGTTGACGGGGATAGAGAACTCTTTTCCACGTTCACTTTCCAGCCGTGAGATCTGAGAAAGGCCAGGACAATGTCCGTGTGAGCCTTTGCTTGAGGAAGGGACGACGCTTGAATCAGAATGTCGTCCAGGTAAGGTACTACTGCAATGCCCCTTGGTCTTAGCACCGCTAGAAGAGAGCCTAGTACCTTTGTGAAAATCCTTGGAGCAGTGGCTAATCCGAAAGGAAGCGCCACGAACTGGTAATGTTTGTCCAGGAATGCAAACCTTAGGAACCGATGATGTTCCTTGTGGATAGGAATATGTAGATACGCATCCTTTAAATCCACCGTGGTCATGAATTGACCCTCCTGGATGGAAGGAAGAATAGTTCGAATGGTTTCCATCTTGAAAGATGGAACCTTGAGAAACTTGTTTAAGATCTTGAGATCTAAGATTGGTCTGAACGTTCCCTCTTTTTTGGGAACTATGAACAGATTGGAGTAGAACCCCATCCCTTGTTCTCTTAGTGGAACAGGATGAATCACTCCCATTTTTAACAGGTCTTCTACACAATGTAAGAACGCCTGTCTTTTTATGTGGTCTGAAGACAACTGAGACCTGTGGAACCTCCCCCTTGGGGGAAGTCCCTTGAATTCCAGAAGATAACCCTGGGAGACTATTTCTAGCGCCCAAGGATCCAGAACATCTCTTGCCCAAGCCTGAGCGAAGAGAGAGAGTCTGCCCCCCACCAGATCCGGTCCCGGATCGGGGGCCAATATTTCATGCTGTCTTGGTAGCAGTGGCAGGCTTCTTGGCCTGCTTTCCCTTGTTCCAGCCTTGCATTGGTCTCCAAGCTGGCTTGGCTTGAGAAGTATTACCCTCTTGCTTAGAGGACGTAGCACTTTGGGCTGGTCCGTTTTTACGAAAGGGACGAAAATTAGGTCTATTTTTCGCCTTGAAAGGCCGATCCTGAGGAAGGGCGTGGCCCTTACCCCCAGTGATATCCGAGATAATCTCTTTCAAGTCAGGGCCAAACAGCGTTTTCCCCTTGAAAGGAATGTTTAGTAGCTTGTTCTTGGAAGACGCGTCAGCCGACCAAGATTTCAACCAAAGCGCTCTGCGCGCCACAATAGCAAACCCAGAATTCTTAGCCGCTAACCTAGCCAATTGCAAAGTGGCGTCTAGGGTGAAAGAATTAGCCAATTTGAGAGCATTGATTCTGTCCATAATCTCCTCATAAGGAGGAGAATCACTATCGAGTGCCTTTATCAGTTCATCAAACCAGAAACATGCGGCTGTAGTGACAGGGACAATGCATGAAATTGGTTGTAGAAGGTAACCCTGCTGAACAAACATCTTTTTAAGCAAACCTTCTAATTTTTTATCCATAGGATCTTTGAAAGCACAACTATCCTCTATGGGTATAGTGGTGCGTTTGTTTAAAGTAGAAACCGCTCCCTCGACCTTGGGGACTGTCTGCCATAAGTCCTTTCTGGGGTCGACCATAGGAAACAATTTTTTAAATATGGGGGGAGGGACGAAAGGAATACCGGGCCTTTCCCATTCTTTATTAACAATGTCCGCCACCCGCTTGGGTATAGGAAAAGCTTCTGGGAGCTCCGGCACCTCTAGGAACTTGTCCATTTTACATAGTTTCTCTGGGATGACCAACTTTTCACAATCATCCAGAGTGGATAATACCTCCTTAAGCAGAATGCGGAGATGTTCCAACTTAAATTTAAATGCAATTACATCAGGTTCAGCCTGTTGAGAAATGTTCCCTGAATCAGTAATTTCTCCCTCAGACAAAACCTCCCTGGCCCCCTCAGATTGGGTTAGGGGCCCTTCAGAGATATTAATATCAGCGTCGTCATGCTCTTCAGTAACTAAAACAGAGCAGCCACGCTTACGCTGACAAGGGTTCATTTTGGCTAAAATGTTTTTGACAGAATTATCCATTACAGCCGTTAATTGTTGCATAGTAAGGAGTATTGGCGCGCTAGATGTACTAGGGGCCTCCTGAGTGGGCAAAACTCGTGTAGACGAAGGAGGGAATGATGCAGTACCATGCTTACTCCCCTCACTTGAGGAATCATCTTGGGCATCATTGTCATTATCACATAAATCACATTTATTTAAATGAACAGGAATTCTGGCTTCCCCACATTCAGAACACAGTCTATCTGGTAGTTCAGACATGTTAAACAGGCATAAACTTGATAATAAAGTACAAAAAACGTTTTAAAATAAAACCGTTACTGTCACTTTAAATTTTAAACTGAACACACTTTATTACTGCAATTGCGAAAAAACATGAAGGAATTGTACAAAATTCACCAAATTTTCACCACAGTGTCTTAAAGCCTTAAAAGTATTGCACACCAAATTTGGAAGCTTTAACCCTTAAAATAACGGAACCGGAGCCGTTTTAACACTTTAACCCCTTTACAGTCCCTGGTATCTGCTTTGCTGAGACCCAACCAAACCCAAAGGGGAATACGATACCAAATGACGCCTTCAGAAAGTCTTTTCTAAGTATCAGAGCTCCTCTCACATGCGACTGCATGCCATGCCTCTCAAAAACAAGTGCGCCACACCGGCGCGAAAATGAGGCTCTGCTTATGCTTTGGGAAAGCCCCAGAGAAATAAGGTGTCTAATACAGTGCCTGCCGATATTATAATATCAATAAACCCAGATAAAATGATTCCTCAGGGCTAAATATGTTTTAAAACTGAATCGATTTAGCCCAGAAAAGTCTACAATCTTAATAAGCCCTTGTGAAGCCCTTATTTACCATCGTAATAAACATGGCTTACCGGATCCCATAGGGAAAAAATGACAGCTTCCAGCATTACATCGTCTTGTTAGAATGTGTCATACCTCAAGCAGCAAGAGACTGCACACTGTTCCCCCAACTGAAGTTAATTGCTCTCAACAGTCCTGTGTGGAACAGCCATGGATTTTAGTTACGGTGCTAAAATCATTTTCCTCATACAAACAGAAATCTTCATCTCTTTTCTGTTTCTGAGTAAATAGTACATACCAGCACTATTTTAAAATAACAAACTCTTGATTGAATAATAAAAACTACAGTTAAACACTAAAAAAC